>NC_057807.1:707212151-707385662 GCF_018294505.1 Triticum aestivum
GGTGCGGGGGGTGCGGGGGGTGCGGCGGCGGCGGTTGAGTAGGGGAGGGGTGTGCGGGGGGTCGGCGGCGGCGGTTGAGTAGGGGAATCGAGGGTGCGGGGGGTCGGCGGCGGCGGCCGATGGACCGGGGGGTGCTCGGCGGCGAGGGGGACCGGATCTGGCGAGGTGGGATAGCGATCGAGATGGAGGGGGATCGAGATCGAGTGTCCATGAAATTTAAAAATATTCATGATAGTTCAAAAAGTGCCCATGAAATACAATCGAGAAATGAAGGCTACGATTTAAATACAATCGATCTTAGCTAGCTATCTGTTCACAATCTTCTTGCCCTTCTTTTTCGCAAATGGAGTTCTTCTGTTGAACGGACGTCCTTTAGGTAGGGTGGTCCTGCTTCTTCTTATGGTGTATGCTGCTACTTCATCATCGTCGTCATGTTCGATCCTCGGGTCGCCGTATTTGTCGAAGTCTTGCTCATTGGCTACTCCATCCATTCCGATGATCTTCCTTTTGCCTCTCCTCACGACAACACGACTGGGCTTTGGCGGGTCGGTAATGAAGAAGCATTGGTCCACTTGGGAAGCCAGTACCCATGGCTCATTTTTCGCGGTGACGTTTGCGCCCGCGGTCTTGGATTTGGCTTCGGGTATAACCATGGTGGTGAAATATCGGTCTTCTTTTTGGACGCTCTTGGCCCATCTGACACGGAACATCGGCACCTTCTCTCCAGCGTAGCTCAGCTCCCAGATCTCCTCGATCCTTCTGTAGTATCTGTCCTTGTCCTTACCGGTGTAGGATTCCATCGTTACCCCAGAGTTCTGATAACCATCGCTCTTCATGTCCTTGTCCTCGGTGTAGAATGTGTAGCCGTTGATATCGTACGCCTCATAGGTCATCAGGTTGTGCTCTGCACCCTGTGACAAGGCGAATATGAGTTGTTCTTCCGCGGAAGAATCTTCATGTAAAGGGTACGACAGAAGCTTCTGCTTGAACCAACGCGTGAAGCATGAATTGTGCTCTTTAAGTATATCTCCGTCCGTCCTCTGTTGGCCTCGGTCATTGTACGTCTTCTCAGTAAAGGTTTTTTGCTCTATCACCCAAGGATCGACCACGTCTACGTGTTGTAGCGCGACTAGGTTTGCTCTTTCAAAGTCGGCGAGTCGACCCTCGAAGTCGACATGCATTTCGTGGCGACCCTCACGGTGACCCCTTCCAGCGAGCCTGCCGAGGTGCCTGTTGACGGGCAGACCAACGGGGTTCTCGATGCCTAGAAAATTTGTGCAGTAGGAGATGCACTCTTCGGTCAGAAAGCCCCTGCTATACTTCCCTCTGGACGTGACATGTTCCGAATGTATCCTTGGATGACACCATTCATCCTTTCGAACGGCATCATGTTGTGCAGGAACATCGGCCCGAGTTGGATGATATCCTCCACGATATGGACCAGCAGATGCACCATAACGTCGAAGAATGCGGGCGGGAAGTACATCTCAACCTCGCATAGTATCACCACGATCTCTTCCTGTAGCCTTCTGAGTTGCCTCACGCCAATTGACTTCCGAGAGATGACGTCAAAAAAGTTGCATAGGCCAAATAGCGTTTCAGGGACGTGCGCATCCATGATCCCACGGATTGCAACTGGAAGTATCTGCGTCATCAGCACGTGACAGTCGTGAGACTTCATCCCGCTGAACTTCTGCTTCGCTGGGTCTAGGTATCTGCTTATCTTCCCCGTGTAACCGTAAGGAAGTTTTACTCCTAGGAGGCAGGTGAAAAACTGCTCGATCTCCTCCTGACTTAGAGTGAAGCACGCGGGAGGGTAGTCATTTCCGGTCTTCTTGGCCTTTTTGCCTTTGCGACGACTTTCTGTGTCCTGCTTCGCCTCATTATCATCATCATCATCATCATCATCATCATTAGCGTGAAGCTCCTGCCTAATGCCCATTGATTTCAAGTCTGCCCTTGCTTTCAGCCCATCTTTGGTCCTCTCTGGCATGTTGAGCAGGGTACCAAGCAGACTCTCGCACACGTTCTTCGTGATATGCATGACATCAAGGCTGTGAGGCACACGATGGATCTTCCAGTACAGCAAGTCCCAGAAAACAGACCTCGTTTTCCATACCTTCAGCAGCGGCTCTGGCGCCTTTTGCTTCTTTCCCGGCTCTGGCGCCTTTTGCTTCTTTCCCGGCAGTGGGCAGTCTTTCCAATTTTTCAACAGCTTGTCTATTTCCTCGCCGCTCCTCGTACACGGGCGTTTTCGGGGTTCGGTTTCACCATCGAACAGATCCTTGCGTTTCCTCCACGGGTCATCGTCGCGAAGCCACCTTCGATGTCCCATGAACACGGTTTTCGAAGACCCGGGTTCTCTATCTAGCTGGCGATACGTTGTGTCATCCATGCACCTTACGCATCCAGAAAATCCGTGGACTACCTGCCCCGCGAGATATCCGTAACCGAGATAGTCGTGCACCGTCGTGAGCAGTGCGGCTCTCATAGGGAAATATTCTTTCTCTGCGGCGTCCCACGTATTGGCTCGCGTTTTCCACAGCGTGTCAAGCTCCTCTTTCAGCAGCCCCAGATACAGATTGATGTCGTTCCCTGGTTGTTTCGGCCCTTCAATTAGCATACTCATATGAATGTACTTCCTCTTCATGGACAACCAAGGGGAAGGTTGTACATCCACACAAACACAGGCCAGGTACTATGTGTCCATCGGTGCTCGCGCCCAGCACGATGTTCCTTGGATCATTCCCAAATTCTGGGTCTTCGAAGTTCAACGCTTGCCACTGGCTCGCATCCTTAGGGTGACTCAGCATCTTGTCTTTTTTATCTATCTCCGGATCATTTGCGTCATCTTCTCGCTTATTCTCCTCCCTATCCGCGTGCCAATGCAGGAGCTTTGCTACCTTAGGGTCCGCGAAATACCGCTGCAGACAAGGAGTGATCGGAAAGTACCACACCACTTTTCGAGGAGCTTTCTTCCTCTTCTTGTATCGAGTGACGCCGCACACCGGACATATGGTAGACTCCGCGTGCTTGTCCCGATAAATGATGCAATTGTTCATGCACACATGGTATTTCATGTGCGGTAAATCCAAAGGACACACGATTTTCTTCGCCTCCTCCAAACTGGTCGGGCACTTGTTGCCCTTGGGAAGACGTTCGTGCCAGAATGACATGTTCTCGTCGAAGCATGCGTCGGTCATTTTGTGTTTTACCTTCATCTCCAGAGCCATGAGCGTTACTTTCAGGCGGGTATCCTCGGGTCTGCATCCTTCATACAATGGAGTAACCGCGTCTAACTCAAGTTGATCCATCTTGGCTTTCTCTCGGGCGGCAGCTCTTGCGTTATCCGTCGGCTTGACAAGCAGCTCTTGAATATGAGGGTCCTGCACCCAGCCCATCAATGGTCCAGCATCGTCTGCTCCGCCGGCATCATCATCTTCATGATCACGCCCATCGTCAGCTCTGGCATCTTCCTCATCATCATGTCCTGCATCTTCTACATGATGACTGTGTACAGCATCACCGTCGTGATCATCTCCTGGGGATTCTTCGTCTTCTCGCCCGCCCGAGCCGCGGTGGTTGTCTTGCTGCCCTTCCTCATTTCTTGCCTGGCCCCCATGGACGACTTCGTAGTCATCTTCATTACCTTGCCACCGATAGCCATCCATGAAACCACGCAAGAGCAAGTGGTCCCGCACCTGCCCGGAATCCGGGTCCGCAATAAGGCTCTTCAGCTTGCATCTTCGACACGGACATCTTATCTCCGTCTCGTTCTTTTGAAGCATCTCGGCCTTCGCGGACCTCAAAAACCTATTCACGATGCCTTCAGTCATCGTGCGGACCATGGTCGCCTGCGGGGTAGAGCAAAACGATATTTTAGAACCAAGAAAAAATTTGGCATGACTTTCCCTAAAAATAGGACCAAAAAGAATGCGTAATGCCAAAATTCTCACCGAAACGGAAACGAATCAACATTCCAGCAAAATATTGGCAACTATCGCATTTCAAATACCGGTACACCTCCAAACACAAACACATATGCAACACCACAAACATATGCAACACCACGAACATACATAGATCTAGCTATGCCATAAAAAGTGCATGTGCACATTGTTGTAGGGAGAACAACATAAATATAGCTTCCCTCCTTACTTACCTATCAAAACAAGGTAATTTAACCACTTAATTTGAATGAATCTATGGTGGAAATGAGTTGAAAAAGAGGAGGCACCCGAGACAAGGAGGAGGTGGAGAGAATGAAGTGGGGAGAAAGTGAGTGTGGGTAGGAGAGGTTGTCCAAAATATCTTGTTGCTGCCCACTTATTAATGGCACACCAACTCTAAATACGCCATTAGTAATCCAGGTTACTAATGGCGCACCTTCTGGCGGTGCGCCATTAGTAGTTTTGCAAAAAAAAACATACTAATGGCGCACTGTTCCACAGTGCGCCATTACTAGTTTAAACTAGTAATGGCACACGGTTGAACAGTGCGCCATTAGTAGTATTGCAAAAAAAGGAATAAAAAATAAAATAAAATAAATAATATTAGTGGCGCACTTTCCGACAGGTGCGCCATTACTAGTTACAACTAGTAATGGCGCACTGAGTCTAGATGCGCCATTAGTATGTTTGGACAGGCGCACTAGTTCAAAAAAAATTGATACTAATGGCGCACCTTGGACCAGGTGCCCCATTAGTAGTTTCAACTCTAATGGTGTATCAGAAGGTGGTGCGCCATTAGTATATACTAATGGTGCACCCCTTGTCTGGTGCGCCATTAGTGTCAATCCCATCTATAGCCCTTTTTCTAGTAGTGCTTGCCAGATTTTTCCGTGAATTTTGGCATGGCTTGTGCTATAATATAGGAAATACCGAGTGTGTTGGAAATGCCGGAAAGAGCATTTAACGCCATTTTGGGTTGACTTTAAGTCGATAGACTGATAGTCAACCCATGATGAATAATGATGATCTAATTTAGTTTTTGTAGTACATATATTGAATTGTACAAGTTTAATCTTTGAATTATGAACATAGGAAATGTCTGACGACGACGATAGGCTCTCGGAGTGCGACTGGTATGGCAATGACCCGGGTCTGTGCAACAGGCCTCACCTAGTAGAAGGTCAGCGCTTCAGTATTAAGCTCGACGAGACCTTCAATGTTGAAATGGTACGCAACGATGACAAGTGTTCTTTCATAATTAAGCATGACTTCTACTTCGTCAATGTGTAATTCCCGTATTTTACAATTCGACTAGCTTATCCCATGTCATGCAAGACGCTATGTCTTGGAGAAGCTAGATTTTGAAGATCATGAAAATATGGAGACAAAGCTAGTTCACCTAAGCACCCATCATGGTTATGATTTTGCTGTAAATTTATACAATTCTGAGAGTGTATCCCATTTTGGTTGCCCGAATTGGGAAGCACTTTGCAAGACGTATGATTTTCATGAGGGTATGCTTGTCACCTTAGATCTTGGTGATCCTGAGATCGACGAAGAGAATACGGACATCTGGGTCCTTGTTGATATGCTTCCAATTCTACAGCTATGTGAGTTTCTCAAACATATTTATTAAGTAATTTATATTGTTTATTTCAAAATAGTTGACAGCTTATTTTCATTCTTCAAAAAATGTACAAAAGATGGAAGACAGAACCTACTACACTGATGGCGCAGAATTAACTTATCAGGAGAAAGATCATCTTATCTCATTTATTAATGATGTTGAGAATTACAATATCAATTATGAAACTCCTGCACATTATGGTCAATATGTGCCACTGGTGCACGTGTTGAACTACGGTAATATTCATGGAGATGGCATGGTAAGATTTTGTACTATTACGACATCCGTGCATCTTTTGCATATATTATTCTAAAGCTAAACTGCATTGTTAACTATGATGTTATTATTTTGTTTTTCAACAGAAAATCCTGAAGGATTGTGTGCCTGATCTGATGTTTCCAAAAGGTCGGCTTTATGTTATTAGCTTACGGAAAGTCTGCCTAGGCTTCACAAATGTTCATACCAGATTTCTAAAACCAATGAAGACATGACAATCAAAGAATGAAAAAATGTATGAACAATCATAGGGAGCTACTTGTAAGCAACATTGTGTGAAGCACAAGAATTAGAGACATGATAGTCTCGATTCTCCATAATGGAGAGTCAGGATCTATCTTGTTTTATACCTATTTTAACTTAGAGAGGGTCGTAGGTCCTACGAGAGAGGAGTAGGTCCTAGGTACAATGTGTTATTATGTGCTACAATGTGTTAGAGTAGATGATGAGGAGGAGGAGGAGTTGTGATTATGACTAGTGACCAAGTTGTTATATGATGTCTCATGGACGAAAATGATGATCATGATGAGTTGTTATATGATAATGATGTATTATGATGATAAGTTGTTAATGATATGATGATGATGATGATGATGATGATGATGATGATGATGATGATGATGATGATGATGAGTTATTATATCACTGGGTGAAAGAACCGCGGATTAGTTTCAAGTGGATGGATCCTAAGTGACCAAGTCATGGATTGATCTCATTATGATGTAAAAAAAATCTCTAAATTGCTATTGTATGAAAACTTTTATAATGGTGTATGAATATGACATAAAATAAAAAAGAAATAGAATATGCAATAATAGTAGTGGCGCGGGAAAAGAGGCGCGATGCTAGTAATTACCAGTAGCGCTTTCTGCAAGACGCGCTACTACTAAGTAGGTATATGATGTCTGCTAGAACTACGTCTGTATTTCCCCAAAGAGGAAGTGATGATGCAGTATAGCGACAGTAGGTATTTCCCTCAGTGATGAGATCAAGGTTATCGAACCAGTAGGAGAACCTCCTCACACCACGTAAACAACACCTACACACAAATAACAAATGCTCGCAACCCGACGTGTTAAAGGGGTTGTCAATCCCTTTCGGGTACAGCGCCTCAAGATAGAAAAATAATGTGAAATAAAAGTTGTAGATTGGATAAATAGATCACGGAACAAATAAATTGCAGCAAGGTATTTTGTATTTTTGGTTCAATAGATCTGAAAATAAATGCAAGCGAAAATAGATCGCAAAGGCAAATAAGATGAAAAGAGACCCGGGGGCATTAGGTTTCACTAGTGGCTTCTCTCGAGAAAAATAGCAAATGGTGGGAAAACAATTACTGTTGGGCAATTGATAGAACTTCAAATAATCATGACGATATCCAGGCAATGATCATTATATAGGCATCATGTCCAAGATTAGTAGACCGACTCCTGCCTGCATCTACTACTATTACTCCACAGATCGACCGCTATCCAGCATGCATCTAGTGTATTAAGTTCATGAGAAAACGGAGTAATGCAATAAGAACGATGACCTGATGTAGATGAGATCCGTTTATCTATTGCGGCAGATATAGATCTCATCTTGTTATCCTTAGTAGCAACGATACATACTTGTTGGTTCCCCTTCTGTCACCGAAATCAAGCACTGTAAGATCGAACCCACTACAAAGCACCTCTTAAAATTGCAAGATAAATAGATCAAGTTGGCCAAACAAAACCCAAATATCAGAGAAGAAATACGAGGCAATAAGAAATCATGCATATAAGAGATCAAAGAAGACTCAAATAACTTTCATGGATAAAAACATAGATCTGATCATAAACTCAAAGTTCATCGGATCCCAACAAACACACCGCCAAAAGACTTACATCATATGGATCTCCAAGATACCATTGTATTGATAATCAAGAGAGAGAGAGGAAGCCATCTAGTTACTAACTACGGACCCGTAGGTCTACAAAGAATGATAATATAGCAGGATGGAACAATCAAAAATTATAGATACGTTGGAGACGTATCAGCGTCCCCGAGCTTAATTCATGCTCGTCCTCGAGTAGGTAAATGATAAAAACAAAAAAAAATTATGTGGAATGCTGCTTAACATGTTCATCACATTCTTTTCTTCATAGCATGGACATATGGAATTTTATATGATTGAAAGCAAGAGTCTAGCTTTGACATGAATACTTTAATACTCAAGCATACCAACAAGCAACCATGTCTTTCAAAATATCAACACTAAAGCAAGTTATCCCTAGCCCATCATGCTCAATCATTGATCCATTCATGAAACACACTCGAATATTAGCTACACCCAATGCTCAAATACTATCATAGTGCCCCTTAGTTGGTGCTTTATAAGAGAAGATGGAGACTCAAATTCAAAAATAAAAATTGCATAAGTAAAAGGAAGGCCCTTCACGGAGGGAAGTAGGGATTTGTAGAGGTGCCAGAGCTCAAAGATTAAATTGAGAGATAAAATTATTTTGAGAGGCATACTTTTCCTACCAACGAAAATGACTTGGAGCATCCCAACACTTTCCATGCTAGATACATCATAGGCGGTTCCCAAACAGAAAATAAAGTTTATTCCTTTTGCCACCATAACTTTCACTTTCCATGGCTAGCCGTATCCACGGGTGCCCTCCATACCAACACTTTCCAAGGAATTTATTATTTGACAACATAAAGTAAATTCATTTATTCATTTCAGGACTGGGCATCCCTAATACCTTTGCCATACTCTCGTGCAATGACAAGAGAATAAACACTCATCGTGAGAATAACACATCTAGCATGGAAAATATTGGCTACCCTTTACCGCCTTGAGAGTAGTAGAGCACACAAAAAGAGAAATTTATTTTGAACACTAGAGTGTTGGGGAACGTAGTAATAGTTCAAAATTTTCCTACGTATCACCAAGATCAATCTAGGAGATTCTAGTAATGAGAGAGAGAGGGAGTGCATCTTCATACCCTTGAAGATCGCTCAGCGGAAGCATTACAAGAACACGGTTGATGGAGTCGTACTCACGGCGATTCAAATCGTGGAAGATCTGATCTAGCGCCGAACGGACGGCGCCTCCGCGTTCAACACACGTACAGCCCGGGGACGTCTCCTCCTTCTTGATCCAGCAAGGGGAGAGAAGAAGTTGAGGGAGAACTCCGACAGCACGACAACATGGTGTTGGTGTAGTTCGTGGTTCTCTAGCAGGGCTTCGCCAAGCACTACGGAGGAGGAGGTGTAGGAGGAGGGACAGCTGCGTCAGGGAAAAGGTACGGCTGCCCTCCCACCCCTCCACTAAATATAGGGGCAAGGGGAGAGAGGGGATGCGCCCTAGGGTTTCCCCTAGGGGGCAGCGGCCAAGCAGATTGGATCTCCCTAGGGAAAATCCTAGGGAGACTTGCCCCCCAAGCCAAGCAGGTGGAGGAGTGCCTCCCAAGCCAGGTGGAGGCGCCCCACCTCCCCAAGCAACGTGGGAAAGGGTGTGGGGGCCGCACCACCCCTTAGTGGGCTGGTTTTCCCCTTCCCCTTTGGCCCATGAGGCCCTCCAACACTTGTCGGGGCTCCCGAAACACCTTTTGGTCATGCTGGCCATAGCCTGGTACCCCGGAAAACTTCCGGACTTCAATACCCTTCGTCCAATATACCGATCTTCACCTTTGGACCATTCCGAAGCTCCTCGTCACGTTCGGGATCTCATCTGGGACTCCGAACAACCTTCGGTAACCACATACTATTTCCCATAACAACTCTAGCGTCACCGAACCTTAAGTGTGTAGACCCTATGGGTTCGGGAACTATGCAGACATGACCGAGACATCTCTGCGGCCAATAACCAACAGCGTGATCTAGATACCCATGTTGGCTCCCACATGTTCCACGATGATCTCATCGGATGAACCACAATGTCGAGGATTCAAGCAATCCCGTATACAATTCCCATTGTCAATCGGTATGTTACTTGCCCGAGATTCGATCGTCGGTATCCCCATACCTCGTTCAATCTTGTTACCGACAAGTCACTTTACTCGTTCCGTAATGCATGATCCCATGACTAACTCCTTAGTCACATTGAGCTCATTATGATGATGCATTACTGACTGGGCCCAGAGATACCTCTCCGTCATACGGAGTGACAAATCCCAGTCTCGATTCGTGCCAACCCAATAGACACTTTCGGAGATACCTGTAGTGCACCTTTATAGCCACCCAGTTACGTTGTGATGTTTGGAACACCCAAAGCATTCCTACGGTATCCGGGAGTTGCACAATCTCATGGTCTAAGGAAATGATACTTGACATTAGAAAATCTCTTAGCAAACAAACTACACGATCTTGTGCTATGCTTAGGATTGGTCTTGGCCATCACATCATTCTCCTAATGATGTGATCCCGTTATCAATGGCATCCAATGTCCATGGTCAGGAAACCATAACCATCTATTGATCAACGAGCTAGTCAACTTGAGGCTCACTAGGGATATGTTGTGGTCTATGTATTCACACATGTATTACGGTTTCCAGTTAATACAATTATAGCATGAACAATAGAAAATTATCATGAAAAAGAAAATACAATAATAACCATTTTATTATTGCCTCTAGGGCATATTTCCAACAGTCTCCCACTTGCACTAGAGTCAATAATCTAGTTCACATCACTATGTGATTGTAACGAGTCCAACACCCATTGGGTTTGATCATATCTCGCTTGTGAGAGAGGTTATTAGTCAACGGTTCTGAATCTTTCAGATCCGTGTGTGCTTTACAAATCTCTATGTCATCTTGTAGATGCAGCTACCACACGCTATTTGGAACTATTCCAAATAACTGTTCTACTATATGAATCCGGTTTACTACTCAGAGTCATCCAGATTAGTGTCAAAGTTTGCATCGGCATAACCCTTTACGACGAACTCTTTTACCACCTCTATAATCGAGAAAATTCCTTAGTCCACTAGTTACTAAGGATAACCCTGGCCGTTGTCCTGTGATCCATTCCTGGATCACACTTGTACCCCTTGACTAACTCATGGCAAGACACACTTCAGGTGCGGTACACAGCATAGCATACTATGGAGCCTGCATCTAAAGCATAGGGGACGACCTTCGTCCTTTCTCTCCCTTTTGCTGTGGTCAGGTCTTGAGTCTTACTCAATACTCACACCTTATAACACAGCCAAGAACTCCTTCTTTGCCAATCTATTTTGAGCTCTTCAAAATCTTGTCACGATATGTGTTCATTTTAAAGTAATATTAAGCATTTTTTATCTATCCTTATAGATATTGATGCTCAATGTTCAAGTAGCTTAATCCAGGTTTTCCATTGAAAAACACTTTTCAAATAACCCTATATGCTTTCGAGAAATTGTACATCATTTCTGATCAACAATATGTTAACAACATATACTCATCAGAAATTCAATAGTGTTCCCACCCACTTCTTTGGAAATACAAGTTTCTCATAAACTTTATATAAACCCAAAATCTTTGATTATCTCATCAAAGCATATATTCCAACTCCGAGATGCTTACTCCAGTCCTTAGAAGGATTGTTGGAGCTTTGCATACTTGTTAGCATCTTTCAGGATTGACAAAACCTTCTGGTTGTATCACATACAACCTTTCCTCAAGAAAATCATCGAGGAAACAATGTTTTTGACATCCTATCTGCAAGATTTCATAAATAATGCAGTAACTGCTAATATAATTCCAACAGACTCTTAGCATCGCTACGAGTGAGAAAGTCTCATCGTAGTCAAATCCTTGAACTTGTCGGAAAACATCTTAACGACAAGTCGAGCTTTCTTAATGGTGATACTTACCATCATTGTCTGTCTTCCCTTTTAAAATCCATCTGTACCCAACAGCCTTACGACCATCAAGTAGTTCTTCCAAAGTCTATACTTTGTTTTCATACATGGATCCTCTCGAATTTTATGGCCTCGAGCCATTCGTCGGAATTCGGGCCCACCATCTCTTCTTCATAGCTCGTAGGTTCATTGTTGTCTAGCAACATGACCTCCAAGACAGGATTATGTACCACTCTAAAGTAGTACGTATCCTTGTCGACCTACAAGTTTTGGTAGTGACTTGATCCGAAGTTTCATGATCACTATCATCAGCTTCCACTTCAATTGGTGTAGGCGCCACAGGAACAACTTCCTGTGCCCTTCTACGCACTAGTTGAAGTGACGGTTCAATAACCTCATCAAGTCTCCACTATCCTCCCACTCAATTCTTTCGAGAGAAACTTTTCCTCGAGAAAGGACCCGTTTTTAGAAACAATCACTTTTGCTTCCGAATCTGAATTAGGTGGTACACCCAACTGTTTTGGGTGTCCTATGAAGATGCATTTATCCACTTTGGGTTTGAGCTTATCGGGCTAAAACTTTTTCACATAAGCGTCGCAGCCCCAAACTTTTAAGAAATGACAACTTAGGTTTCTCTAAACCATAGTTCATACACTTTCATCTCAACGGAATTACGCGGTGCCCTATTTAGAGTGAATGCGGTTTTCTCTAATGGCTAACCCATAAATGATGGTGGTAATTTGATAAGAGACATCATGGTATGCACCACATCCAATAGGGTGCAACTATGATGTTCGGACACACCATCACACTATCGTGTTCCAGGCGGTATTAGTTGTGAAACTATTTCCACAATGTCTTAATTGTGTACCAAACACGTAACTCAGATATTCATCTCTATGATCATATCATAGACATTTTATCCTCTTGTCACGACGATTCTTCAACTTCACTCTGAAATTACTTGAACCTTTCAATAATTTAGACTTGTGTTTCATCAAGTAAATATACTAAGAATCTACTCAAATCATCTGTGAAGTAAGAACATAACGATATCCACTGCATGCCTCAGCACTCATTGTACTGCACACATCAAAATGTATTACTTCCAACAAGTTGCTTTCTTGTTCCATTTCATTGAAAACGAGGCCTTTCAGTCATCTTGCCCATATGGTATGATTTGCATGACTCAAGTGATCCAAAATCAAGTGAGTCCAAATGATCCATCTGCATGGAGTTTCTTCATGCGTATATACCAATAGACATGGTTCGCATGTCTCAATCTTTTCAAAAATGAGTGAGTCCAAAGATCCATCAACATGGAGGTTCTTCATGTGTTTTATACCAATATGACTCAAATGGCAGTGCCACAAGCAGGTGGTACTATCATTACTATCTTATATCTTTTGGCACGAACATGTGTATCACTACAATCGAGATTCAATAAACCATTCATTTTAGGTGCAAGATCATTGAAGGTATTATTCAAATAAACAGAGTAGCCATTATTCTCCTTAAATGAATAACCGTATTGCGATAGACATAATCCAATCATGTCTATGCTCAACGCAAACACTAAATAACAATTATTTAGGTTTAACACCGATCCCGATGGTAGAGGGAGCGTGCGATGTTTGATCACATCAACCTTGGAAATACTTCCAACACATATCGTCACCTCACCTTTAGCTAGTCTCCATTTTTTTTCGTAGCCTTTTATTTCGAGTTACTAACACTTAGCAACTGAACCGGTATCTATTACCATGGTGCTACTAGGAGTACTAGTAAAGTACACATTAATATAATGTATATCCAATATACTTCTGTCGACCTTGCCAGCCTTCTCATCTACCAAGTATCTAGGGTAGTTCTGCTTCAGTGACCGTTCCCCTCATTACAGAAGCACTTAGTCTCGGTTTTGGGTTCAACCTTGGGTTTCTTCACTAGAGCAGCAACTGATTTGCCATTTCATGAAGTATCCCTTCTTGCCCTTGCCCTTCTTGAAACTAGTGGTTTCACTAACCATCAACAATTGATGCTCCTTCTTGATTTCTACTTTCGCGGTGTCAAACATCGTGAATGTTTCAAGGATATCATATCTATCCCTGATATGTTATAGTTCATCACGAAGCTCTAGTAGCTTGGTGGCAATGACTTTGGAGAAACATCACTATCTCATGTGGAAGATTAACTCCCACTCAAATCAAGTGATTGTTGTACCCAGACAATCTGAGTACAAGCTCAAAGATTGAGCTTTTCTCCCTTAGTTTGTAGGCTAAGAAACTCGTCGGAGGTCTTATACCTCTTGACGTGGGCACGAGCCTGAAATCCCAATTTCAGCCCTCGGAACATCTCATATGTTCTGCCATGTTTCAAAAACGTCTTTGGTGCCTCAATTCTAAACCATTTAGCATTATGCACTGAACTATCATGCAGTCATCAAAATGTGTATGTCAGATGTTCGCAACATCCACAAACGATGCTCGAGGTTCAGCACACCGAGCGGTGCATTAAGGACATAAGCCTTCTGTGCAGCAATGAGTACAATCCTCAATATACGGACCCAGTCCGCATAATTGCTACTGTCAACTTTCAACCAAATTTTCTCTAGGAACATAACTTAAATAGTAGAACTAAAGCGCAAGCTACGACATAATTTGCAAAGACCTTTTGACTATGTTCATGATAATTAAGTTCATCTGATTATTTAATGAACTCCCACTTAGATAGACATTCCTCTAGTCATCTAAGTGATACATGATCCGAGTCAACTAGGCCATGTCCGATCATCACGTGAGATGTACTAGTCATCATTGGTGAACATATCCATGTTGATCGTATCTACTATATGACTCATGTTCGACCTTTCGGTCTCTTGTGTTCCGAGGCGATGTCTGTACATGCTAGGCTCGTCAAGTCAACCTAAGTGTTTTGGATGTGTAAATCCGGCTTACACCCATTGTATGTGAATGTTAGAATCTATCACATCCGATCATCACGTGGTGCTTCGAAACAACGAACTTTCACAATGGTGCACAGTTAGGGGGAACACTTTCTTGAAATTTTAGTGAGGGATCATCTTATTTATGCTATCGTCATTCTAAGCAAATAAGATGTAAACATGACAAACATCACATGCAAATCATAAAGTGACATGATATGGCCATTATCATCTTGTGCCTTTGGTCTCCATCTTTGAAGTGCGGCATGATCACCTTCGTCACCGGCATGACACCATGATCTCCATCATCGTGTATCCATGAAGTTGTCTCGCCAACTATTACTTCTACTACTATGGCTAACGGTTAGCAATAAAGTAAAGTAATTACATGGCATTGTTCAATGACACTCAGGTCATACAATAAATTAAGACAACTCCTATGGCTCCTGCCGGTTGTCATACTCCTCGACATGCAAGTCGCGATTCCTATTACAAGAACATGATCAATCTCATACATCACATATATCATTCATCACATCCTTTTGGCCATATCACATCACATGGCATATGCTGCAAAAACAAGTTAAACGTCCTCTAATTGTTGTTGCAAGTTTTTACGTGGCTGCTATAGGTTTCTAGCAAGAACGTTTCTTACCTACACCAAAACCACAACGTGATATGCCATTTGCTATTTACCCTTCATAAGGACCCTTTTCATCGAATCCGATCCGACTAAAGTGGGAGAGATAGACACCTGCTAGCCACCTTATGCAACTAGTGCATGTCAGTCGGTGGAACCTGTCTCACGCAAGCGTACGTGTAAGGTCGGTCCGGGCTGCTTCATTCCACGATGCCGCCGAATCAAGATAAGACTAGTAACGGCAAGTAAATTGACAAAATCTACACCCACAACAACTTGTGTTCTACTCGTGCATAGAATCTACACAATAGACCTAGCTCATGATGCCACTGTTGGGGAACATAGTAATAATTCAAAATTTTCCTACGTATCACCAAGATCAATCTAGGAGATTCTAGCAATGAGAGAGAGAGGGAGTGCATCTTCATACCCTTGAAGATCGCTCAGCGAAAGCGTTACAAGAACGCGGTTGATGGAGTCGTACTCGCAGCGATTCAAATCGTGGAAGATCCGATCTAGTGCCGAACGGACGGCGCCTCCATGTTCAACACACTTACAGCCCGGGGACGTCTCCTCCTTCTTGATCCAGCAAGGGGAGAGGATAAGTTGAGGGAGAACTCCGACAGAACGACAGCGTGGTGTTGGTGGAGTTCATGGTTCTCCAGCAGGGCTTCGCCAAGCACTACGGAGGAGGAGGTGTAGCAGGAGGGAGGGCTGCGTCAGGGAAGAGGTCCAGCAGCCCTCCTACCCCTCCACTATATATAGGGTCAAGGAGAGAGGGGGAGGCGCCCTAGGCTTTCCCCTAGGGGGCCGCGGCCAAGCAGATTGGATCTCCCTAGGGAAAATCCCAGGGAGACTTGCCCCCCAAGCCAAGCAGGTGGAGGATTGCCTCCCAAGCCAGGTGGAGGCGCCCCACCTCCCCAAGCAACGTGGGAAAGGGTGTGGGAGCCGCACCACCCCTTAGTGGGCTGGTTTTCCCCTTCCCCTTTGGCCCATGAGGCCCTCCAACACTTGTCAGGGCTCCCGAAACACTTTTTGGTCATGCTGGCCATAGCCTGGTACCCCGGAAAACTTCCGGACTCCAATACCCTTCATCCAATAAACCGATCTTCACCTCCGGACCATTCCGGAGCTCCTCGTCACGTTCGGGGTCTCATCCGGGACTCCGCACAACCTTCGGTAACCACATACTATTTCCCATGACAACTCTAGCGTCACCGAAACTTAAGTGTGTAGACCCTACGGGTTCGGGAACCATGTAGACATGACCGAGACATCTCTCCGTCCAATAACCAATAGTAGGATCTAGATACCCATGTTGGCTCCCACATGCTCCACGATGATCTCATCGGATGAACCACAATGTCGAGGATTCAAGCAATCCCGTATACAATTCCCATTGTCAATCGGTATGTTACTTTCCCGACATTCGATCGTCGGTATCCCGACTATATACCTCGTTCAATCTCGTTACCGGCAAGTCACTTTACTCGTTCCGTAACGCATGATCCCGTGACTAACTCCTTAGTCACATTGAGCTCATTATGATGATGCATTACTGAGTGGGCCCAGAGATACCTCTCTGTCATACGGAGTGACAAATCCCGGTCTCAATTCGTGCCAACCCAACAGACACTTTCGGAGATACCTGTAGTGCACCTTTATAGCCACCCAGTTACATTGTGACGTTTGGTACACAATCTCATGGTCTAAGGAAATGATACTTGACATTAGAAAAGCTCTTAGCAAACGAACTACACGATCTTGTGCTATGCTTAGTATTGGGTCTTGTCCATCACATCATTCTCCTAATGATGTGATCTCGTTATCAATGACATCCAATGTCCATGGTCAGGAAACCATAACCATCTATTGATCAACGAGCTAGTCAACTAGAGGCTCACTAGGGACATGTTGTGGTCTATGTATTCACACATGTATTATGGTTTCTAGTTAATACAATTATAGCATGAACAATAGACAATTATCATGAACAAGGAAATACAATAAAAACCATTTTATTATTGCCTCTAGGGCATATTTCCAACATAGATAGGGCACATGCAAATTTGCTTAGAACGGCATGGAAATACCGCATATAGGTATAGTGGACACATATGGCAAAACTGGTTTAAACGGTTTTTGATGCACAAGTAGAGATCATACTTAGTGCAAAATGAAGGCTAGCAAAAAGATTGAGAAGCGACCAACCAAAAAGCGAAAAATATCGTACCCAAGCATTAAGCATAAGTAACACCAAATCATGCACCATAAGTAGGATATAAATTTCATTGCATAACTATTGACTTTCGTGCTTGCATAGGGAATCACAAACCTTAACATCAATATTCTTACTAAAGCACAATTACTCATCAACACGACGCACATATCATTCGTCATATCTCAAAACCATTACTAAGAATCAAGTTTATTTTGTCCAGTGATCTTCATGAAAGTTTTTATTATCTCCTCCATGGATATGTATCATTTTGGAACTATTTTTCACATGTTACTTTTGATAAGCTCAAACAAATATAAGTGAAGATCATGAGCATAATTTTTTCTTTCTCTCAAAATAATCTAAGTGAAGCAAGAGAGAATTTCTTAAAAAAATTCTAACTCCCAAAGAAATCTAAGTGAAGCATGAGAGCATTTCTTCAAAATTAACAAAGCACACCATGCTCAAAAAGATATAAGTGAAGTACTAGAGCAAGTCCATGGCTCTAAAAATTTAAGTGAAGCATAGGAACAAGCATAGCATAATTTTTTGGCTCTCTTAAAGGGTGTGTCCAGCAAGGATTCAACACTTAAAACATAGAGAAAAACAAGCAAAGACTCATATCATACAAGACGCTCCAAGCAAAACTCATATCATGTGACGAATAAAAATATAGTTTCAAGTAAAATACCGATGGTTGTTAGAAGAAAGCGAGGATGCCACTCGGGGGCATCCCCAAGCTTAGTTGCTTGCTAATTCTTTGAATATTATCTCGGGGTGCCTCGGGCATCCCCAAGCTTAGCCTTTTGCTTATCTTTATTCCTTCATCCATCATAAGATAACCCAAAACTTGAAAACTTCAATCACACAAAATTCAAACAAAACCTTCGTGAGATCCGTTAGTATAAGAAACCAAACCACTACTATAAGTACTGTAAAAAACATAATATTATTTTGCTTTTGCATTATATCTACTGTATTACAACTTTTCTATGGCAAAAACTCATCAAAGAAAACCATAGAATCATCAAAACAAGCACACAACGCAAAGAAAACAGAATCTGTCAAAAACATAACAGTCTGTAGCAATCTGAGTATTTAGAATACTTTGGAAACTCCAAAAATTATCAAATAAATTGGTGGACGTGAGGAATTTGTCTATTAATCCTCTGCAAAATGAATCAACTTAAAATCACTCTTCTATAAAAAATTGACAACGAATCTCGTGAGCGAAAAAGTTTCTGTTTTTCAGCAAGATCAAATAAACTTTCACCCAAGTCTTCCCAAAGGTATTGCTTGGCACAAACGCTAATTAAGACACAAAAAACACAATCATAATAGTAGCATAATTTTGCTAACACTCAAGAAAATAAAGCAAAAGCAAAAAACAAATTTTATTCATTGGGTTGCCTCCCAACAAGCGCTATCGTTTTACGCCCCTAGCTAGGCATAACGCGTAGGATCTAAGTGTTGTGTTCCGTTATCTTTTCCACTTTAGTAAGAGTCTTTTCAAACCCGGGAGGCTCTTTGCGCTTCCCTAATTTTTTTGAAAAAGAAACCATCTTAAAATCTAAAATATCCAACCGTTTATTGCAAAGAGAAATCAAAGTGTTCATACGATTGATACTACCATTGAGATGTTTGAGAGGTTCATTATATTTTTGTAATTCCACCATACGTTTATGCAAGTCACCGAGTTTGTCCAAAATTTGGACACCCTATAGGGTGAAATAAAACCCTTTCTTTTGTGGTGGAACCCCCAAAATTCCTTCTAAAATTTCATACGCAGTATTGACATCAATCTCAATAAAATTCCCTTTTGTGGCAAAATCCAAGAGTTGTCTATGATGCAAAGCCAATCCTACGTAAAAATTTCTAAGAAAATTCTTTGCATCTCCCTTTAGGTTGCAAACACGGTAAGATTGCATAAGCCTGTACCAGGCATCTTTCAATTTTTCTCCTTATTTTTGTTTGAAGTATAGAACTTCAAAGTCTGGTAACAAAGGAGGAGCATTCAAACTAGCCATAGTGAAACAAGAACACGAATAGATCTGATGAGAAAACGGCGAACGAAAAAGAGGGCGAATAAAACGGCAAATTTTGGTGAAGTGGGGGAGAGGAAAACGAGAGGAAAATGGCAAATAATGTAAATTCCGAGGAGATGAGATTTGTGATTAGGAACCTGGTTGATGTTGAAGATCCTCCCCGGTAACGGCGCCAGAAATTCCTTTTGATGTCTGCAAGAACCACGTCGGTATTTCCCCAAAGAGGAAGGGATGATGCTGTATAGCGACGGTAGATATTTCCCTCAGTGATGACACCAAGGTTATCGAACCAGTAGGAGAACCTCCTCTCACCACGTAAACAGCACCTACACACAAATAACAAATACTCGCAACCCGACGTGTTAAAGGGGTTGTCAATCCCTTTCGGGTATGGCGCCTCAAGATAGGCAAATAACGTGAGATAAAAGTTGTAGATTGGATAAATAGATCATGGAACAAATAAATTACAGCAAGGTATGTTTGTATATTTGGTTTAATAGGTCTGAAAATAAATGCAAGGGAAAATAGATCGCAAAGGCAAATAAGATGAAAAGAGACCCGGGGGGCGTAGGTTTCACTAGTGGCTTCTCTCGAGAAAAATAGCAAACGGTGGGAAAACAATTACTGTTGGGCAATTGATAGAACTTCAAATAATCATGATGATATCCAGGCAATGATCACTATATAGGCATTAGGTCCAAGATTAGTAGACCGACTCCTGCCTGCATCTACTACTATTGCTCCACACAGCGACTGCTATCCAGCATGCGTCTAGTGTATTAAGTTCATGAGAAAATGGAGTAATGCGATAAAAATGATGACCTGATGTAGACGAGATCCGTTTATCTATTGCAGCAGATATAGATGTCATCTTTTTATCCTTAGTAGCAATGATACATACTTGTCGGTTCCCCTTCTGTCACTGGGATCAAGCACCGTAAGATCGAACCCACTACAAAGCACCTCTTCCCATTGCAAGATAAATAGATCAAATTGGCCAAACAAAACCCAAATATCGGAGAAAAAATACGAGGCTATAAGCAATCATGCATATAAGAGATCAAAGAAGACTCAAATAACTTTCATGGATAAAAACATAGATCTGATCAAAAACTCAAAGTTCATCGGATCCCAACAAACACACCGCCAAAAGACTTACATCATATGGATCTCCAAGAGACCATTGTATTGATAATCAAGAGAGAGAGAGAGAGAGAGGAAGCGATCTAGATACTAACTACGGACCCGTAGGTCTACAAAGAACTGCTCACGCATCATAGGAGAGGCACCAATGGATGTGGTGAACCCCTCCA
The DNA here is from genome assembly GCF_018294505.1 of Triticum aestivum. Taxonomy (NCBI): domain Eukaryota; kingdom Viridiplantae; phylum Streptophyta; class Magnoliopsida; order Poales; family Poaceae; genus Triticum; species Triticum aestivum. Next base: position 707,232,980 of record NC_057807.1, read on the forward strand.
TGACGGTGTCTAGATTGGACCTGGTGGTTCTAGACTCTGCGGCGGCTGGATCAATATTTCGTTGACTCCCCTAGGGTTTCTAGAATATTTCGGTATTTATAGAGCAAAGAGGCGGTTCGGGGGGCACCCGAGGTGGGCACAACCCCCCAGGGCACGCCTGGGCCTCCTGGCATGCCCTGGTGGGTGCTGCTCCCCTCAAGCAGCCCCTCAGGTGCTTCCTTGGCCCATTAGCTTTCTTATGGCCCAAAAAAATCCTCCAGGAGTTGCGTTGCATTTGGACTCCATTTGATATTGATTTCCTGCGATGTAAAAAACATGTAGAAAACAGCAACTGGCACTGGGCACTATGTCAATAGGTTAGTACCAAAAAATGATATAAAATGACTATAAAATGATTGTAAAACATCCAAGAATGATACTATAATAGCATGGAACAATAAAAAAATTTATAGATACATTGGAGATGTATCAGTATAGCAGTAGCGTGTGTAAACCAACGCTACTGCTAACCTTTAGCTATAGTGTCGTAGTAGTAGCGCGGTACCACGCGCTACTGCTAGGCCAAAAACCAGCGCTACTGCTAGGCTTTTCCCTAGTAGTGGAGCCTTCTGCCAATCTTTGGCATGACCGGAACTGGTTGAAGATTTTGCTTCTTTGGTCTTTCATCAAACACTGGTCTTGAAAACCCAGTGGAATCATGCGGAATCGGTGACTGCAAGTGACTGCAATTTCCTCAGCAGTAGCAGTTGGGACTTTGTTAGTGTCTGCTGAAGGAATTGACTCTTGATATGTCTCCAACGTATCTATAATTTATGAAGTATTCATGCCATGGTTACAAAAAAATATATGGTTTTGGTCTAATTTCATTAGAACTAACCCGGATTGACGTTGTTTTCAGCAGAACTACCGTGGTGTTGTTTTTTGTGCAGATACAAGTTCTTGGAAGACGCTGCAAATTTACGGTGATAAAAACTATCACTATCTAATTTTGCCCCGCGGTAGCCTCCTCCGGCAACTTTGGTGACGTTCTGGCTTGATCTTCAGAGACACTTTTGGCTGTCACTATTCATATACGTATTTTGTGACGGATTTGAGTGTTACGAAAATGTTGGACATGTCAATTTCTGAAATATAAATAGAAAAATAAATAATCGGTTCTGCAGCTGACTTTTTAAGTGCTGAAACAACACTTGCAGAAAGTCTTTGTACATGATTCTAAAAGTAGTCAATCTACTTTCTGATAGTGCTCCTAAAAATTTTGGAAGTGCTAAGAATATTCATCGATGCATGTAAGTTAATATACATGCAAAAAAACACCACAGATAAATTAATGTGTATACAAAACATACCACACGTAAATTAATACATATACAAAAATATAAACATTCTTCAGCAATCCTTATATGCACCATGATGCGCACCATTATTAGAAAAAGGATTTCAAGAAAAATACACAATTGAAATAAAAACAATATGACTACAAATATAGAAAGTGGGTTTTGTAGCAGCCCAGCAGCATCCGTGTGACAGAGTCATATTAAGGATATATAACAATATGTAATTAGTGTAGGAGTATAGCATAGAAACATGATCGGTGAACCCCAACTATTTAATATGAAATGGGCCAAAAACATTGAAACTGAAAAAATATATGTGCTTCATGATAGCTCTCCAACACATCTATAATTTATGAAGTATTCGCGCTACATTGGCATCAATTATATATGGTCTTGGTGCTCTTTTATATTATTATTCTTTGGACTAACCTATTAATCCGGTGTCAAAGGTCAGTTCCTGTTTTCTAGTGTATTTGGAAATATAGGTTAAAAAAATCAAGGAATCCGAATGACTTGAAACTTTTTATGGATTTTTTGTGGAATATATCTGAAATCTTGGCGGAAGAATCAATGAAAGGAGGTCCTTATGGGCCCCACATTGACAGGCCCCATGCTCTGGGGGTAGGCTGCGCCATGCGTTCATGTGGAGAGACTGTAGGTTAGTAGAGGCTCTACTTCGGGTGCAAGAAAGCTAATATATAGAGAAAAACATGTGAAAATTTCAGCTCAGGCAAAGTTACAGATCTCCAGCTATTTAAGAAACAATGCTTGGCTTCAAAAACAGATGCGAAAACATAAAGAGAAGTCCAATCTCGGAGGAACTCTCGCCCTCCGAGAGACATGGATGCCAAGGACCAGAAGGGGAATCCTCTTCCTATCTAGGGAAGAGGACAGGGAAGAGCAAGAAGGAGGGGGGCCTCTCTCTCTGTCAGCTTTGCCATCTTCATCAACACCTCCATCGGCTTCCCCCCTCTCTATTAAGCGGTCCACTCTCCCCCAACAGACTGTAATCCCATACTTCAACATGGTTTTTGATGCTATGAATTATTATCCAATGATTTGCCTCGTCGCTATTATGTCTGAGTGATTTCTTTTTTTCCTATGAGGTAGTTCGTGATCATGATTGGTTTGAGTTGCAAGTTTTATTTTCTTGTTGTCCTTTAGTGCGCACCAGATGAGCATGCACGTATATGGATCACATCATAGGATTAGTTTTAAGTTCAAAGAACTATGCATAGGCCGGCCAGAGAAACAGAAATTACCGAGGCTGAGTGTAGGGATCGATACATATGGTATGAAGGGGGTCCAATTTATCTTAATGCTATGGTTGGGTTTTACCTTAATGAACTTGTTAGTAGTTGAGGATGCTTGCTAATAGTTCCAATCATGAGTGCATAAAATTCCGAGTAAGGGATAATATGTTAGCAGAGGCCTCTCCCACACATAAAAATGTAATGACGATTATCTTTCTAGTTATCAATTGCCTAGGGACAACTCCACTTTTCCACACTCGGTATATTTACTTTATTTTTGTTTTATTTAAACAACAGCTAACTCTTATTTAGATGTTCTTTATTATCTTGCAAACCTATCCCATTACACTTGCAAATTAGTGTATTTCTTGTTTCTAGGTAAGGCAAACATTTAGTATGCTTAGAGTTGTATCAATGGTTTATAGGACTTGAGAGAATATTAATTCTACCTTTAGCTCTTTGTTGGGTTTCACACTCTTACTTACCGAAAAGGCTACAAGTGATCACCTACACTTCTGGGTCATCAAGACATTTTCTAGCATTGTTGTCAGGGAGCAATCGCGTGGGGAATATTCTCATGTGTGCTTGTTGGCTTTATCACTAAATAGATCTTATTTCATGTTCTTAGTCGTTCTCTATCTTAGTTATGGATATGGAACACGAAACACCAAAAAATAGTCATACTTGCTACCCATGGAGATGAGGAACCTCCTAAGACCCTTGATGCAGTTTATGTGTGGAACATTAAATATTAATTTGATAGTCCTAATAAATCCCTGCTCAAAATGCTAATGGGATATACTTTGTATCAAAATGAATACTTAGGGATTATTACTTGACTCAAAAAGGGAAACACTAATGGGATCAAATAAAAATGTTATATTGGTATCCTAATAATTGTGTCCCATTTATGATTTTACTTATTGCTCTAGAATGGAGATCCAACACCTTCCCTTTCAATGTGAATTTAATGCTAATCAAACCTTGGCTCCTTATGCTAATGGTGTATATGATTACTATGATGTAGAACAAATAGAAGATCTTGTTGCTTTTAAGGGTGCTTATGAAATTGCTTCTTTGCTGGAAAAGTATGGTGATGCTCTTTAGAAATCTAAAAATCTTGCCATAATTAAATATTGATATGAAAAATATGAATACAATGCTCACATTAACGAATTTAACGAGAGAATGCATGCTGCCCTGGAAGAGAATAATATTTTGTAAGAGTCTATGGAAGAGGAAATAGCTAAAACTTTGAGCTCATTAGATGAAAATGATGAGGAGGAGAGCAAAGAACAAAAAGAGGAAGAGTGGATTGATCACTCGTGCCCACTTTCTCATGAGAGTAATTATTTAACTCATACATTGTATACTTTCCCTCCATTACTACCAGAGGATTAATGCTATTTGGTGAACCTTATGATCCCTTGCTATGCTTATGGCCTTGATGTCACTATGAATGATGCTTATGGAGATGAACTTTCTATAGTTCCTTATGTTGAAAATGAAATTGTTTTCATTGCACCCACACTTGATAGTCCAATTATCTTCTTGAATTCTCCCAACTCTATTATATCAAGAAAAAAATGTGCTTATTAAGGATTGTATTGATGGGATGCATTTCTCTTATGCACATGATGATTCTTATAGATATGATATGCATGTTCTTGCTGCTCCTACTTGCGGTTATTATGAGAGAGGAACCTCAGCTTCATCTCTTTATTTTTCTTGTACAATAAAATTGCAAGAAATTACCTACACCATGAATTGGCATTTACTGTTGTGCATAGCTTGTTCTCTTACAACATGCAAATGCATCGGAAGAGGGTTAGACTTTGAAATTCTTTATGCTACTTTCTGCTCATATTTAAGATCCCAATCATTGTTATTCAGAATTGGCTTTGATGTACCTTAGGATCCTGGTTTAATGATTAACTGAGAACTTTATGCCTAGCTTAATGGCTTTAAATAAAGTGCCACCTAGTAGACAACTCAAAAGTTTTAGAGAGTCATTTTCTTATGTTCTATGCCTTTATATTTCTCAAAAAATAAAAAATAAAGAAAGAGGGGAACATAATTTTTTTCAAAAAGAGAAGTGATTGGATAGTGATGCATTGAAGAAGTGAGGGTCGACCTTGAACACGTGTGTTCATGCTCATGAAACATTGTAAAAATCAAATATGGAAGTTTCTCACAAAAATAATTATCACCTTGTATATATTGTACCATAAAAATGTACCAAGGTTTGCCTTTAGGATGTTGCAATTGCATGTCTGTTAGGTTCTATGCAGAAACATAAACTTTTACCTCTAGTATTAGAATTATCATTCTGTACTGGAATGTGATAAATTCCTAAAATTTGTACATAGTACTACATTAAAAATTATTTGTTGCGTCCTATTTTTTCCGGATTTTTTAGTACCATAAGTATGCATATTAATTAGATTACTACATATCATTTTGGTTTTGAGAAATTTATGTTATAGTTTTCTTATCTACTTATTCTAGAGTTATGATGGGTGGTATTGGAGGGATGTAAATTTTGGAAATGATAGTATATAGAAGCTAATGTTTGAAAATAAGTATGCAACTTGTCTTGAAAGTACAGGATTGGTTGATTTATTTTTGTGTGTAAACCTATATCACTATTTCTATTGAGTTTTGTTTGGATGAAGTTTGAAGACCTAGGGCAGACATTGATATGCGAGGAACAAGGAGCGACAAGAACCTAAGCTTGGGTATGCCCAAGTCACCCCAAGGTAATATCCAAGGAGACTCAAGCATCTAAGCTTGTGGATGCCCTAGAAGGCATCCCCTCTTTCTTCTTCAACAATTATAGGTATGTCTCGGTTGGACCTAAGTTTTTATTTGTTCACATGATATGTTCATAGTCTTGGAGCATCATTTTTTTTGAATAAATATACACCATGCTAGTTGGGGATGATTTATTATGGTCCTTGGTTAATTTATAGAATGCTCTATGCACTTCACCTATATCTCTTGAGTATGGCTTTATAGAATGTTGCATGTGGTTCATTTATATCTTTTGAGCTTGGATATTGGCCTCTCTATATTTGTATTAATTGTAGAATGCTCTATGAACTTCACTTATATCTTTTAGATTATGGATGAAATTATCATTGAAAGTGGGTCAGGAGAGGTTAACTTTAGATAATATTGATCCTGCTATTTTGGAGGGTGACAGAGTTCATGTGGATTACATTATTCTTAAAAGTGGGTTGGAAGAGGTCAAACTTTAATTATTAGTATTGATCGCACTATCTTGTAGAATCCCTCTTTGAATAAGTATGATCATTTACTCTTGTGCTTCACTTATATCTTTAGAGTAAAATTTATGAATGAACTGAATTTCATGTGCCTCAGTTATTATATGTATTTTGAGAAGTAAACATGTATCCTCTGCTTAATCCGTTAAAATAGAAGTGATACTATGATAATGCACATCTTTAATCAAGTAAGAGAGTTATATTATAATGACAATGAGCATTAGTTTTGTTAAGTTGAATGTATCATGTTGTGGTGGTAAGGATCTCCAAGTGAATGATGGATGATTGGCTTATCACATGTTTACACATGTTTCATAAATTCCAGTTCAGCCTTGGTGGTATTCAGGTTTGTAGGTTATCATCGTGATTATGTTTTATCAATAATGTTACTATTACAGAACGCGTCTTGTGGTTTTCGTGCTTGGTAAAGTAGTCGCCCTCACTCTTTTGCTAGCCTTTTCCTATACAACGTAGAATTAATGCATGTGCATCCAATCCTTGAAACAAGTTTATGCCACCAAGTGTCCATCATACCTACCTATACATGATATCTTGTTATTATAAGTGCTAACCATTCAGAAGAAGAAAACGATAAACACATGGAAACTTTAAAGAAGCACCAGAAAGCCTTCGGGCACTCTATGGATGATCTAAATGGAATAAGCCCTTCCATATGCACGCATCAGATATATATGGAAGAAGGGACCACACCGGTGCACGAATATCAAAGGAAGCTAACTCCTAAAATGAAAGAGGTGGTAATAAAGGGATTAATTTGTTTACTTGATACGAAATCATATACCCTATTTTCGAAAGTAAGTGGGTGCGCCTGCTCATTGTATCCCCGAGAAAGGAGGGTTTACTGCCAAATAAAAATAACGAACTAATCCCCACTAGAACAATAGTTAGGTGTAGAATGTGCATTGATTTCACGAGATTAAATAAGGAAACACGGAAAGATCATTATCCATTGCCCTTCATCGATCAAATGCTTGAAAGATTGGCAAAGTTTATGTTACCTTTATAGATACTCTCGATTTTCCTAAAAAGTTGTGCATCCCGATGATCAAGAGAAATCAACATTCACTTCCCCTTTGGCATTTGGACTTTGAAATGCTCTTGCTACTTTTCAAAGATGTATGAATGATATATTTTTTTGATTTCGTGGAGGAAATTATGGAAGTCTTCATGGGCAATTTTCTATATATGGCACATCGTTTAATGATTGCCTTCACAATCTTGACAAAGTTTTGCAGTCTTGTGAAGACACTAACCTGGTTCTACATTGGGAGAAATGTCACTTCATGGTAAATGAAGGTATTATGTTGGTTCACTTCATGGAAAATTCCCCATGGTCCGACCCAATAGGAGTGTTCTGGCGTATGTTCGTCTTCAATTCTTTTGGTTGCTATGAATTATTTTCTTTCACTCTGCTCGATGCGCCCGCTCACTTCCTGATGCTTGCTTGCCGCTTGCTGTGGGCCGAACAAACACCACACAAACGCAGTCATTGTTCTCTACATAAGCTCGACCATTTGACAAATGAAAAGCACGGTTTGACCATTGACCACTCAACGTTCACCACTGACTTTTAAAAAGATCGTGGGTTTCAAAACATTCACAAAATTTGAATAGGTAAGTAAAATAAAGATCATAAAAATTCACAACTTGGGAAAAAGTTTGTAATTTGAAAAAGTTCACAATAATATAAAGATCGTGAACTTAAAAAATTGCAAAATTGGTAAAAAAATTATGAATTGAAAAGGTTTGTAAATTGAAAAAGTTCACGAAAACAAAGAGTGTTCATGAATCTGAAAAAAAAAATCAAAATTTCGAAAGAAGTTCATAAATTTGGAAAAACAAACCATGAATTTTGGAAAGGTTCACTAATTTTTGAAATGTCCCTGAATTAAAAAAACTTACGGCTTGGAAAAGTTCATCACTTGAAACAAGTTTGCAAAAATGAAAAAAAATCATGACTTATAAAAAATCACCAAAATTGGGAAAAGTTGATAAATCTGGAAAAAAATGACAAAATTTTCAAAAGGTTCAAGAATTTGGAAAACAAATCACGCATTTGGAAAAATGTAAAAAGAAACCAAAAAAATAAGTAGAAAGAAAAATAAGAATAAAAATGAGGAAAGCGAACAGAACCAGTGCTGGGAAAAAAACAAACCCAGCCCAAAAATACATAAATAAACCAGTCCAAAAAAACTGTGGGAACATTCCAGAAGGTTTCCCAAACCGGTGGAGGAGGCAATAATATGGCCAGTTGCTTAGTACCTAGGGAAAATGAAGTGGGCGCTGCTTACAGATTGGGATGCACTTGGCCTGTTACGCGCAAAATAGCATTTTTCGCTCTCCTGTTCGCTTGCTGTTTTAGAGCATTGCGTATAAATGATTTATATTATGGGTTTTCCCATTTAAGATGTTTCTCTGCTGGTTCTATGGTTTTTTGCTTCTATTTTTCATTTTAATTCGCAGTTTTCCTGATTTTTTATAATTAACACGAAAATATTATTCGTGAAAAAATAACTATAGAAACAGTTTATTACATGGTGATTTTAAAAATATACATATTTAAAAAATTGACTTGAAATTTTCTAATCCATGAGTTTTGAAAAATACCTGAATATGTTGTTAAAACCATAAGCCTGTTTTTTTTCCTGTGCCAACCATTACCAACTTCGTGTCTTTCCAAAGGAGCAAGTCAATTTGGTATATTTATTTCCATAGATGTCTGTAAACCAGGATCACGTCTCCAAGCCGAAGGATCAACACAAAGTCCCAGTTGTGTCTTTCAAATATTATTAACTTCGTGTAGGCCATATTTTGGATAAATTTTCTCCTTTATTTTTCCTAGTTGCTAGGATTTTGGTGATGCCATGTGTGCACGTGTGCATGTGTGCCCGCGCTCACTCGTGCATAATCTACATTTTTTTGTAAGACATTGTAGGGTTTTTTCTGACGGGGCGATCACTTTTCTTTTTCTTTTTTAGCAAATATTTTTATAGTCTTTTTTCAGATATAAGGTCCGACATGCGGGAATCTTGTTAGCAAATGCATGTAAGGCCTTTGTAGTTAGGACAGGGCTCGTTGGAAGAACCTCATTAGGATCGTAGCATGCATCATCATTATTTGTTACGTCATGCATACTCGTCGAGATCACTGACCAGGGTGCTCCTATTGGACACTCACTACGCCCAATAGGACTGTGACGCACATGGCACTTCGTGTTGGGCTGACCCATGTAGCCGCGGGCACTAATATCAATCTATGGCTACAGTAACATTCAATCTACTGTAGCATTTGCAGGGATACTATTTGGCGCGCAGGTCACCGGGCAGCGCTATGTCTCGCGTTCAGCGAGTCGGGGCTTCCGCCATGCTGAAGTGCGCGAGCACATGAGCCGGCCCAGGTTCGCAGGTACACTGCCCCCATTTTCTTTTCTGTTTTTTTCACGTTTCTGTATCGTTATTTATTCCATTTTTAATTATGTTTACATAATCAAATACTCAAAACATAAATATTATAAAAAATACTTTACATACTATTCAGAAAAATGTTAATTATGCATTTGATAAAGTTAAATGTTTATACACAAAATGTTGATCCAGTATTTAATAAAATACTTGAACAAGTATATCAAAAGAATGTTGAGCCAGTATTGTAAAAAATCTTTAATAAGCATTTTAAAATGTTGAACAAGTATCTGAAAAATATTGAACAAATATTTTATATATTTTTAACAAGTATTTGAAAAAAATGTTGAACAAAAATTTGAAAAAATGTTGAACCAGTATTTAAAATGTTGCAAGTAATAAAAGTGTTGAACAATTACTCAAAAAATGTTGATTAGGTATTAAAAAATGTTGAACGAGTATATGAAAAATGTTGAACAAGTATTTGAATAAATTGAACAATAATTTCAAAAATGTTTAACAAGTATTGAAAAACATTGAATAAGTATTAAAAATGTTGAACAAGTATTTAAATTTTTTGAATAAGTATTAAAAAATTATAATAAGTATTTGAAAAATGTTGAATAGGTATGAAAAATGTTGAATGCATATATGCAAAATGTTGAACAAGTATTTGAAAATTGCTAAACAAATATATGAAAACATATAAGGATTACAATGTTGAACAAGTATTCGAAAAATGTTGAGTTAGCGTTCAACCAATGTTGAACATGTATAAAAACAAGTCTAGATCATTTATTAGAAAAATCTTGTTCACATATACGAAAATGTAGATTGAAACAAAAGAAACATTAGAAAAACAATAGAAAAACAAAAAATGGAGAAGAAAAAGGAAACCAAACAAAAAAATGGAGAAGAAAAAAGGAAAGCAAACAAAAAATGGAGAAGAAGAAAAAAAATGAAGAAAAACCCTGTCAAAACACATAAAACTAAAAACTGAAAAACCAAAGGAAATAATAGAAAAAAAGCAAAGACACAAATGCCAAAGAGAGTGGAAAAAATGAAGAAGAAAAAAGGAAAGAAAGAAAACCAAAGCGATTCAAAGGAGAAAAAGCGGCTCGAATGGCTTCAAGCAGGATGCGCCCCTTTACGTAGCACGAATTGTAGGATGGCGAGGTTTTTTTTTGTGTGTGTGTGCGTGGGTGTAGGAAGGCGAGGTGGCTAGTTGCGGTTTTCTCACCCGCGACCAGGGTTCGAGCTCTCATACTCCCATTTACATTCTCTTTTTATTTCGCGAAAATGGGCCGGCCCAGTAACAACGACGACCATGAAAAACTCGACGCGAGACTTTCTATCGAATTGCTGAAAGGGATAAATATAGTCCGTGCGCGGGTCACCAGCTATCGACCACTGCGCACTCTGCTTCCACGTTGTGTACATTTGGGCCGACCCAGTATAGCTCGTTTTCCATTTTAATGTTTTTCATTCGGTTTTTCTCATTTACATTTTCGTTTTTTGATTTTCATTTTATTTTTTTATTACTTCTATTATTTGGCATGCTTTTGAAAAAAAATCCTATTTGTGAACACTCTTTTGAAAAAGTTCAATATTTTGGAAATCATGAATATGTTTCAAATTCCGGAACATTCTTTAAATTCGTAAATAGTTTTTCAGAAATTCATGAACATTTATTAAAATTCATAATATACTTTTGAACATACGAAAATTTTATTGAATCGGCAAACATTTTTGAATCGGTGTTTTTTATGAAATTTTGGAACAATTTCGGAAATATGTGAACTTTTTTTACCTTTGCGAACAGGTTATAAAAAAGCAGGGACTTTTTTTGAATTCAAAACTGTTTATGAACATGTGAACATTTCTTTTTTCAAAACTGTTTTCAAAATACTCGAGCATTTATTACAAATTCGTGAACAATGTGCCAATTTTGAACAATTTTTTGACAAAAGTGAACCTTCTTTTGAAACCCGCGAACAATTTTGAAATATATGATCATTTTTAAAAAGTAAAGGAACATTTTTTATTCCATAAACATTATATGATTTCTTGATAAAGTTCACATTTTTGGAATATTTGATCCTTTTTGTATTCCGAACTACTTTTAACAAAAAAACAGAAAATGAAAATTGCAAATGAAAAACGAAAAAAGAAAGCAGGGCTTGTTTGACAGCACGCACACGGCTCTAAATAGGATACAGCCTGTTTTTATTTCTTTTTTCTTTCTCTGTAACCAACAATTTTTGAAAAAAAGTTTTTTGCTTAAATATGACCAATTTTGTAATTCCTAGACATAGTTTGTTAAACCAAAAGATTTATTACAATTTTACACATTTTCAACGCAACAAAATGTCAAACATGAAGAGTTTTTTGAAAAAAGCTAACTTTTTTATATTACCCAACCAAATTTTGAAGTTGCGAAAAACAAATATAACACGAACATATATTGAATGTGTGAAAAACATTTGTATTTAAAAACCTTTTTAGAAATACCCACACATCTTTTTAATTTGTGATTATATTGATAAATGGGAATTGTTTCTGAATTTAAGTACAAATTTGAAATTCTAATATTTTTTGAATTTCTAAACTTTTTTAAAATATACAAGCCCTTTTGTCACTCTTTTTTGAATTTCTGGACTTTTTATGAAATTTCTTAGCAAATACAAAAAGGAGCATTTTTGTAATTTAGAAATAATGAAATGTACAAAATATAAAATAAAAATGGAAAGAGAATAAAAAATAGCAAAGATAAAGAACCAAAATGGGCCAGCCCAGGTTGTGGGAGCCCTTGTGCGAAGCCCCGATGTGCACTCCTCATAGCAGCACATAAGATTTTCCACTGGCTGGCTACAAAAAGCAATTGAAACGACCCAAATGCTAGAAAGTGCAGTTGCGCTTTTCCGTCATTGGGAGCGCACGCTGTCTTTGCCATCCGATCGACGAGACTGAATTAAAACCAATCCAATTGTGAGGCTCACACACATGAGTTAATGTACAGGAAAAGCACTTGGTCCCCCGCGCGCCTCCGTCCTATGATTTCTCAGCAAGATCCCACGTGCATGCATTTATTTGGGGTTTCAAAAATTTTGAAAATCCATAACATCTGGTTTGAGCGTCGGAATTCAAATCCGTTTTCACGGTTGTGTTTCTCGCGATGAGTTCTTCAAAAGTAGGTGTCATATGAGTATGTTTTGACGAACTTTTATTTAGAGCAACTTTGAGTGCTACGGATACAACTTCAGTGATATAGGAAATCAACCTTTTGTTAGTGTGCGTAGTATGATTTCCTATCATCAAAAATCAATTTGAAACTGGCTACCATGAATACCAAGTTAACTAGTTTCACCTCTAAGTTCCTACCGTAGTTAGAAAATTCTACTTTAAGTAGTTTCGCCTCCAAGTTGATAGTATTGTAGGTAACCTAGTTTTTGAGGTAGGCTAGCATTTTCCTAAGTTGCCTCCACCATGACTAGCGAGTAACTTAACGTCATACTTAGTTGCATACAACAATTTTTGGTATGGTAAGTGTTGGGAAACGTAGTAATTTCAAAATTTTCCTACGATCACGCAAGATCTATCTAGGAGATGCATAGCAACAAGACAGGAGAGTGTGTCCACGTACCCTCGTAGGCCGAAAGCGGAAGCGTTTAGTAACGCGGTTGATGTAGCCGAACGTCTTCGCATCCAACCGATCCAAGTACCAAACGTACGGCACCTCCGCGTTCAGCACACGTTCAACCCGATGACGTCCCTCGTGCTTTTGATCCAGTTGAGGAGGAGGGTGAGTTCCGTCAGCACGACGGCGTGGCGACGGTGATGATGATGTTACCGGCGCAGGGTTTCACCTAAGCACTAGGGCAATAAGATCGAGGGGTGTAACTGTGGAGGGGGGCACCACACACATCTAATGCAAAACTTGGTGTGTTCTAGGGTGCCCCCTGCCCCTGTATATAAAGGAGGGAGGGGGAGGCCGGCCGGCCTATGCTAGGCGTGCCGGGAGAGGGGAGTCCTACTAGGACTTCAAGTCCTAGTAGGATTCCACCTAAAGGAGAGGGGGAAACGAAGGGAGAGGGGGGCTGCGCCCCCAACCCCTTGTCTAATTCGGACTGGGCTTGGGGGCCCCATCTCCTGGCCACTGCCTCCTCTTCCCACTAAGGCCCACTAAGGCCCAACAAACCCCTAGGGGGTTCCGGTAACCTCCCGGTACTCCAGAAAATACCCGAACTTCTTCGGAACCATTCCGATATTCGAATATAGCCTTCCAATATATCAATCTTTATGTCTCGACCATTTCGAGACTCGTCGTCACGTTCGTGATCTCATCTGGGACTCCAAAAAAAAACTTCAGTCATCAAAACACATAACTCATAATACAAATCATCATCGAACATTAAGCGTGCGGACCCTACGGGTTCGAGAACTATGTAGGCATGATCAAGACACATCTCCGATCAATAACCAATAGCGGAACCTGGATGCTTATATTGGCTCCTACATATTCTATGAAGATTTTTATCGGTCAAACCACATAACAACATATGTTGTTCCCTTTATCATCGGTATGTTACTTGCCCAAGATTCGATCGTCAGTGTCATCATACCTAGTTCAATCTTGTTACCGGCAAGTCTCTTTACTCGTTATGTAATACTTCATCCCGCAACTAACTCATTAGTCACATTGCTTGCAAGGCTTATAATGATGAGCATTACCGAGAGGGCCCAAAGATACCTCTCTGAAACACGGAGTGACAAATCCTAATCTTGATCTATGACAATCCAACAAACACCTTCGGAGACACCTGTAGAGCATCTTTATAATCACCCATTTACGTTGTGACTTTTGATAGCACACAAGGTGTTCCTCCGGTATTTGGGAGTTGCATAATCTCATAGTCTGAGGAACATGTATAAGTCATGAAGAAAGCACTAGCAATGAAACTGTAATGATCATAATGCTAAGCTAACGGATGGGTCTTGTCCATCACATCATTCTCCTAATGATGCGACCCCGTTCATCAAATGACAACGCATGTCTATGGTTAGAAAACATAACCATCTCTGATTAATGAGCTAGTCTAGTAGAGGCATACTAGGGACACTATTTTTGTCTATGTATTCACACATGTACTAAGTTTCCGGTTAATACAATTCTAGCATGAATAATAAACATTTATCATGATATATGGAAATATGAATAACAACTTTATTATTGCCTCTAGGGCATATTTCCTTCAGTCTCCCACTTGCACTAGAGTCAACAATCTAGTTCACATAGCCATGTGATTTAACACCAATAGTTCACATCTCTATGTGATTAACACCCATAGTTCACATCCCCATGTGACCAACAACCAAAGGGTTTACTAGACTCAATAATCTAGTTCACATCGCTATGTGATTAACACCCAAAGAGTACTAAGGTGTGATCATGTTTTGCTTGTGAGAGAAGTATAGTCAATGGGTCTGCTAAATTCAGAGACGAATGTATTTTGCAAATTTTCTATGTCTACAATGCTCTGCATGGAGCTACTCTAGCTAATTGCTCCCACTTTCAATATGTATCCAGATTGAGACTCAAAATCATCTGGATTGGTGTAAAGCGTACATCGATGTAACTCTTCACGAAGAACTCTTTATCACCTCCATAACCGAGAAATACTTAGTCCTCTTAGGTAACTAAGGATAATTTTGACCGCTATACAGTGATCCACTCCTGGATCACTATCGTACCCCGTTGCTAAACTCATGGCAAGGCACACAACTGGTGTGATACATAGCATGGCATACTTTAAAGAACCTATGACTGAGGCATAGGGAATGACTTTCATTCTTTTTCTATCTTCTGTCATGGTCGGGCTTTGAGTCTTACTCAACTTCACACCTTGTAATCAGGCAAGAACTCCCTCTTTGAATGATCCAATTTGAATTCTTTCAAAATCTTGTCAAGGTATGTAGTCATTGAAAAAAAACTTATCAAGCGTCTTGATCTATCTGTATAGATCTTGATGCCCAATATGTAAGCAGCTTCACCGAGGTCTTTCTTTGAAAATCTCCTTTCAAACTCTCCTTTATGCTTTCCAGGAAAATTCTACATCATTTCCAATCAACAATATGTCATCCACATATAGTATTATAAATGCTACAGAGCTCCCACACTTTCTTGTAAATACAGGCTTCTCCAAAAGTCTGTATAAAATCATATGCTTTGATCACACTATCAAAGCATTTATTCCAACTCCGAGAGGCTTGCACTAGTCCATAAATGGATCGCTGGAGCTTGCACACTTTGTTAGCACCCTTTGGATCAACAAAACCTTCTGGTTGTATCATATACAACTCTTCTTCCAGAAAACCATTCTGGAATGCAGTTTTGACATCCATCTGCCAAATTTCATAATCATAAAACGCGGCAATTGCTAACATGATTCAGACAGACTTAAGCATTGCTACGAGTGAGAAAGTCTCATCGTAGTCAACTCCTTGAACTTGTCGAAAACTTTTCACAACAAGTCGAGCTTTGTAGATAGTAACATTACCGTCAACGTCAGTCTTCTTCTTGAATATCCATTTATTTTCTATGGCTTGCCGATCATCGGGCAAATCCACCAAAGTCCACACTTTGTTCTCATACATGGATCCCATCTCAGATTTTGTGGCCTCAAGCCATTTCGCAGAATCTGGGCTCATCATTGCTTCCTCATAGTTCGTAGGTTCATCATGGTCTAGTAACATGACTTCCAGAATAGGATTACCATACCACTCTGGTGCGTACCATACTCTGGAACACCTACGAGGTTCTCTAGTAACTTGATCTGAAGTTTCATGATCAGCATCATAAGCTTCCTCACTAATTGGTGTAGGAATCACTGGAACTGATTTCTGTGATGAACTACTTTCCAATTCGGAGAAGGTACAACTACCTCATCAAGTTCTACTTTCCTCCCACTCACTTCTTTCGAGAGAAACTCCTTCTCTAGAAAGGATCCATTCTTAGCAACGAATATCTTGCCTTCAGATCTGTGATAGAAGGTGTACCTGAGGGAGTCCTGGACTAGGGGGTGTCCGGATAGCCGAACTATCATCATCGGCCGGACTCCAAGACTATGAAGATACAAGATTGAAGACTTCGTCCCGTGTCCGGATGGGACTTTCCTTGGTGTGGAAGGCAAGCTTGGCGATACGGATATGTAGATCTCCTACCATTATTACCGACTCTGTGTAACCCTAGCCCTCTCCGGTGTCTATATAAACCGGATGGCTTTAGTCCACAGGACGAACAACAATCATATCATAGGCTAGCTTCTAGGGTTTAGCCTCCTTGATCTCGTGGTAGATCTACTCTTGTAATACCCACATCATCAATATCAATCAAGCAGGACGTAGGGTTTTACCTCCATCAAGAGGGCCCGAACCTGGGTAGAACATCGTGTCCCTTGTCTCCTGTTACCATCCGCCTAGACGCACAGTTCGGGACCCCCTACCCGAGATCCGCCGGCTTTGACACCGACATTGGTGCTTTCATTGAGAGTTCCTCTATGCCGTCGCAATCAGGAGGGATCCCTTTTCCCGTCTTTAAAGATGGCGCCGTCGTCAAGGGAGCTTTGGCCACCGGCCAAACTATCCGGCTAGGCGGTTTTCTTATGACCGCCTGTTCGGCCACTGCTCCGACAATGACCTCTCAGGTCATCAAAAGCGATCTTCATGTCAACTCGGAATTCGCCGAGCAGCTAGACCCGATGGAGCTCTCCTCCGTAAATGAGCTCTTGGATCGCGTCGCCGCCCTGGGAGTCGCCACAGACTATGATCATATTGGGCTTAAAACCGATCAGAGAGAAATTAACTCTCCCCAGGCTACCCACCACGTGGTTGTGGTAGAAGAACAACGCGGCGACTCTTCTTCTATGTTAAAGACCAGTTATGTCCGGATTCCCGATCCCTCCATGCCGGATTCCCGCGGAGGGACGGACGTCAATAAAGTACTGAACCTAAAGTCAGGCATCAGACCAGATTTGTTGGACAACATCCAGCAATCCAAGCTTCCAAATCCAGAAACTTCTCGGCCTTTGAGCCTCAGATGGGGCGAGGTTCCAAATTTAATTCCGCCCGCCCACCCAAACATAAGCGATCTATCTCAAATACGGCAAGAGCCCGATGAAACCGTACATCATTACTGGGCCAGATTCCTCCTGGTTATGGACAGGATAAAGGACTGCCGTGAGGAAAGCGCAATCTTAATTTTCTGCAACAATTGCACGGACAAGGGAATCATGAACTCCATAAGTCATCGCGAAGTTACACGCTTCGCCGATCTAGCGACCATAGTACAAAAATACTGTGCGATGGAGAGTGCCTGGAAAACCAAAACCAGGTTTTGGGACAATCCGGCCCTGAACACAACCCTAGTTCAAAATAAAAGGGTGCGTCATACTCAAGCACCTGGGTTAAAAACCAAAAAGCAAAAAAACCCTAAAGGGCACAGAATCGTACTGGAGGGATGGCTCAACAGGCCCTGTAAAATCCATAGTACAGAAGGCGCCACTCCAACACATAGCCTTCGAGCATGTTGGATACTACGGCAAGTGGCCAAAAGTGACGAAGGCTTTCTAGCCCCGGGTAACCAGCCCAACAGTACCAGTACGGTATTAACAGTCTTCGAGACTTTCGCATCAAATAACATGCGGAAACGAACAATCCGCAGCCTCGCCGAAGTCTACCAAGTAGCAACAACAAATCCATGGAGCGACACGGCTATCACCTTCAATGCCAGCGACGAACCTAAATTCCGAACAGCCCGAGCACCTGCCGCATTGGTCCTCAGTCCGATAGTGGACGGCTTTCGTCTTACCAAGGTACTCATGGACGGCGGCAGCGGATTAAACCTCATCTACGAGGAAACCCTCCAAAAAATGGAAATTGACTGGAGCCGCATTGAGCGAAGCAGCACAACCTTTAGAGGAATAATCCCTAGTCGGGAAGTACGCTGCACAGGAAAAATCACACTAGATGTAGTGTTCGGCTCACCGGACTATTACAGGTCCGAGGAGGTCACGTTCCAAGTGGCCCCGTTCGGCAGCAGATATCACGCCTTGTTAGGGCGAGAGGCATTCACAATCTTCCAAGCTATATCCCATTACGGGTACATGAAGCTTAAAATGCCCGGGCCCAATGGAATCATCACTCTTGTCAGTATTCCAGATATAGCACTCTGTGCTGAAAATAAGACAGCCGCACTGGCCCTAGAGGCATTATCCGAAGCCCTAGCGGCAGAGGAACTCACTGCGCTGCGCTCCACGGTGGATAGGGACGATGTGCTACTCGATAAGAGGTCTAAGTCCACCTCTTTTAAACCTGCAGACGAAATAGTCAAATTCCAGGTCCATCCAACGGACCCCACAAAGACGGCCTCCATTGGGGCACAATTAAACCCTGATGTAGAAGCCGCACTACGAGAATTCCTTCGGGAAAATTGTGACATTTTTGCCTGGCACCCTTCAGATATACCAGGAATCCCACGCAGGCTGGCAGAACATAGCCTAAATATCCTAAAAGGATTCAAGCTAGTCAAACAGGCTCTTCGGCGATTTTCCGAACCCAAAAGACAGGCAATGGGAGAGGAGCTAGCCAATCTCCTAGAAGCCGGATTCATCAGAGATATAAAACATTCGGACTGGCTAGCAAACCTGGTAATGGTACCAAAAAGGACAAATCCTGGCGCCTTTGTGTCGATTTCAAAGACCTTAACAAGGCTTGTCCAAATGATCCTTTCCCCCTCCCCCGCATCGACCAAATCATCGATACTACCGCAGGGCACGATTCATTGTGCTTCCTCGACGCATACTCCGGATACCATCAAATCAAGATGGCGGAAAAAGACCAGGCCGCAACGGCATTCATTACTTCATACAGACCATCTGCTTCAACACAATGCCCTTCGGACTCAAAAACGCCGGTGCAACATATCAACGCATGATTCAGACATGTCTGGCTACCCAGATAGGCAAAACAGTGGAGGCATACATAGACGATGTGGTCGTTAAGACCAAACACGTCGAAACCCTAGTAGACGATTTGAGGCTTACATTCGACAACCTCCGAGCATACGACATTAAGCTCAACCCGGAAAAATGTGTTTTCGGCGTACCAGTCGGAAAGCTCTTAGGCTTCATTGTATCCGGTAGAGGAATTGAAGCAAACCCAGCCAAGATCCGAGCTCTGTCACAATTGGATATCCCAAAAGACCTCAAACAAATACAAAAACTAACTTGATGTGTGGAGGCTCTAAGCCGCTCCATCTCCCGTTTGGGAGAAAAGGCACTGCCCCTCTATCGCCTCCTCCGGCGCATCGAACACTTTGAATGGACGGATGTTGCCATGGCCGGATTCGAAGAAATTAAGGCCATATTGGCAACAAATCCGGTCCTGGCCGCGCCCAACCTGGGCGAACCTATGTTATTATATATCGCGGCAACACATCAAGTTGTCAGCGCCGTACTCGTCGTCGAACGAGCAACAGAAGGGCACAAATTCCCTCTTCAAAAACCAGTGTACTACGTATCCACTGTCTTAACTCCATGCAAGTCCCGGTACCCACATTATCAAAAGATAGCGTATGCGGTGTTCATGGCATCCCGGAAGCTGCGACACTACTTTCAAGAGTGTTCCATAACGGTGGCCTCCGAAGTACCTCTCAACGATATTATAAACAATCGCGACGCGACGGGCAGGATTGCAAAATGGGCCATTGAGCTCTTACCATTTGACATAACTTACAAACCACGGTGAGCTATAAAGTCGCAAGTTTTGGCTGACTTCATCGCCGAATGGACCGAAGCCGAACTCCCTAAAGAGTATGGCGCATACTCCAATTGGATCATGCATTTTGACGGCTCCAAAATGTTGGTTGGCTTGGGGGCTGGCGTCGTCCTGACGTCCCCAACTGGAGACACAGTCCAGTATGTACTTCAAATAATGTACACAGACTCCAACAACGCAGCCGAATATGAGGCCCTTCTACATGGTCTCCAGATGGCAATCTCCATGGGTATTCAACGCCTAGAGGTGCGCGGGGATTCAAACCTCGCAATATCCCAAGTAAATGGACACTTTGACGCCAAGGATCCGAAAATGGCAGCCTACCGTAACGCCGTCCTAAAAATGTCAGCTCGGTTCGAAGGACTCGAATTCCAACATGTGGCCCGGGATAATAACCAGGCAGCAGACGTGTTGGCACGCATCGGCGCAAAACGCGACGCCGTCTCTCCAAACATCTTCCTGGAGCGGCTCTTTAAGCCATCTGTATTAGGGGAAGAGGAGTCCAGAAATAACAACCCAGAACCAACTGCACCACCCAACACGGAACATTCTGACACAATCGATGGCTCAGCCAATGAAATAACACCTTCAGCCCACGAAATAATGGCAGTAATTGCCCCGTGGACGGAACCATTCCTAGCCTACTTAATCAGGCAGGAACTTCCCGAAGACCAAAATGAGGCCCGCTACATAGTTCGGCTATCTAAAGCCTACAAGGTCCATGAGGGAGAACTTTATAAGAAAAGCACAACCGGAGTCCTTCAAAGGTGTATCTCTAAAGAGGAAGGGCGAAATCTCCTGGCTGAAATTCACGCCGGACTCGGCGGGCACCACGCCGCAGCCCGGGCCCTTATAGGCAAGGCCTTCCGTATAGGATTTTATTGGCCGACAGCCCGGGCAGATGCTCAGGACTTAGTCCAACGATGCGTCGGTTGCCAGCTCTTTGCTAATCAAAGCCACATGCCACCCACCGCCCTCAAAACTATACTCATCACTTGGCTGTTCGCGGTCTGGGGGCTTGACATGGTTGGACCCCTTAAAGGGGGAACCCACAAGCAAAAATACTTATTGGTCATGGTGGACAAATTCACCAAATGGATAGAGGCCAAGCCGGTTAAAACGGCAGAATCCGGACCTGTGATAGACTTCATATCCGGGGTAGTACACTGTTTTGGCATCCCCCACAGCATCATCACTGATAACGGCACGAATTTCATGGCCGACGAGGTTAAACTCTGGTGCAAAAACATGGGCATCAAGCTCGACTACGCTTCAGTCTATCACCCTCAAACTAACGGTCAAGTGGAACGAGCAAATGGTCTAATCATGAGCGGCACTAAACCCAGATTAGTGCGGTCCCTCACGAAATCTAACACGCACTGGGTCGAGGAGCTCGACTCCGTACTCTGGGGGCTGCGGACCACGCCAAACCGCACTACCGGATTCACACCATTTTTTATGGTATACGGCACTGAGGCAGTTTTGCCCTGTGATATAATTCATGACTCACCTCGCATGCGCATGTACGAAGAAAGAGAAGCCGAGTTGGATCGGCAGGACAGTTTGGACGCCTTAGAGGAGGAGCACGACGTGGCAAAATCCCGTTCCGCATTCTATCAGCAGCAGGCTCGAAGATATCAAAGCAGAGAAGTACGGGCCAAAACTTACAATGTTGGCGAGCTAGTTCTACGCCTGCCGGACAAGAAAAAGGACAAACTTAAGCCCAAATGGGAAGGTCCCTTCATCATCAACCAAGTCCTTACCGGCTGTGCATACCGTCTACGCAACGCATCTAACAACCGACTCGAGCCAAACCCATGGAACGCAGCCCGTCTCCGAAGATTCTACGCCTAGCGCCGGACTCAGAGTTCGTCTCCTTCCTCCGTCCACCTTTCATATTTTTTCGCTGTCTTTGTTTTCCTCCTTTTTCCTCCCTCTTTCAGTACAAGCCTCTTGAGGGCTGACCTGCGCTTTGTTCTCACTCACTTGATGTGCTACTCGCACTCGTTATACCTGGGGGCTTCTTTAACAGAAGCTTATTTATATGGGCTTCATGCCCAACACATGTGTCATACTTCCGCATGTACCTTTTACTCACCATTATATGCATCGATATGACTTAAGTTTTGGCCAAGCTGGGTTGCCTGGCTCCTGTGCTTACCCCTACGTTCTTGATTGTTCGGCTAGGAGGTAAAGGGAGCACCTCTGCGATTGTTACTGCCGGGTCAGCCGGATGTGTACCTCAGACTGGGTGAAGCCGAAGGCTAGTGTTCTTAAGGGAATATTCGGTCGGTGACCTGAAATATGATTTATTACTTATTTATTTATCTGCCCCTAGATGCTTTTTTTGCTCTTTTCGCAGTCCGGACATGCACTTTAGGGCATGCCTCCCAGGGAAAGGAACCCCTAACGGAACTATTCTCCCTGGAAGATGTTTCTTACTAACCATGTAATATAACATAGCTAGTTGGGCACTTGTCTGATAAAGCACTTATGACCCCTATGCCTTGTCTCCATGCATGCCCCGGTTTTTGTATAACCGTAAGGGTATTCGGACACACTCCGGACTGTTGGGTCCCGAGGTTGAAGCGAAAAGGTCCGCAAAGACAAACGATCTACAATCCGGCTAGAAGGCATTTTACATGTCATTTTAAATTACATCGTCAAACTGACTGATTGTACTCCTCTTCAATCGCATCTAACAGGCTGTCTAATTTACAGTCCCGTTGGGAATATTTCGCGGCCAACTCTACTTGGTCGTACATCAGGCTCACAGGGATCTCCTTCCCATCGGGCCCCACAGGTCCGACCTCGGCCATGTGGTTTGGATCAGCCTTCGTGTACCGCGTCTTCACCATGGCCCAGGCCTCCCTGGTGCCTTGACGGCAGGCCGATATCTTCCACAGACGGAAGCGCTGCCGTACTCCCTGAAGCTTCTCAGCAAGCCCTCCAAGACCCTCGGGTAGGGAGACGGAAGGCCATAAGGCCTGAACGACGCCGCTCATCGCCTGCCGAACACGTTCGTGCAGTTGCAGCAGCTTGGGAAGAGGGTCTCCCGTGGAACCAGGCATCTCCTCCGCCGGATGACCCGTGAGCACACCTACAGACACATTTCTGTCAATCGACTTCCTCGCTGAACTCTTCTTTTCAAAAGAGTTTGCTCAAGCACTTACTGTAAATGCCGCGACGAAGCCGCCGATTCTCCTTTACGGAGTTAGACAGCTGGACCCGAACATCTTTTAGTTCTTCGCCCAGCTGGGTGTTGGCATCTTGGAGTTTGTTCCTCTCCTGCTACACCCTCATAAGCACCTTCTCGCCAGCCTTCAGCTCGCGCAGCAGATGTTGCTTGTCCGGATCTAGTCCGGCACCCTCTGCAATATTATTGTCAGACTATACACACACGCTGCACTTCATAAACTACTTCTCTTTTCGAAATATGAATTACCAGAGAGGGTCTCTGTGGCTCCCCCGGCAGCGGCTAGTGCGGCCTCAAGTTGGGCCTTGCATTCTTGAAGCTCCTGGGATAGGTGGATATTCTTCTCTGTAAGATCCTGCATAACGAATGATCCTTAAATCAGTTAGTTTAACTATTTTAAGTCTCGGGGGCTACTGGCATATATAACTATTAAAATTCCTCACCCGTATGTCTTTTACATACTGCTCCGTGGCTCTGGTTAAACCATCTCGAGTAGCACGGAGGTGCGCATCTCCCGCATTAAAGGCATTCAACTCCTCTGGGGAGAAACACGCGTCACAAAGAACTGTCCGATGGCGCCTGTGATTCATGGCGCTCTCCACCTCAGACCTGGTGGCGGACAACCTGTCAGAATCCTCCATTGGAGGAGCATCCGGCTCGCGCCTTGCACTCGCCTCCCCCTCCGGACCAGGCGTTGGAGCCTGGCTGGCGGTGGCTTGGTTGGCAACCTCTCCAGGCTCAGTCCGACGAGCGCTCTTTCTCCTGGAAGAATCATGAGCATTAATATACCTCCCAGGAGTCTTTCCCTTAAAAGACAATGGTGCGCCATACCTTTGCAGCGACGTTTCGATTCGCGCCGCACTCCTCTTCCGCCTGCTGGGATGCACTGACCCTAGTTGGTCAGTCGCCGCGGGCTCGGCTTCCCGCCGTAAAGGCACCTCCTGAGAAGCACCGTTGGTGCACGGTGGTCAGAAATAAGCATTAAAAAGTAACGGTGTCAGGACTTCGGTCGTACTCACCTGGGAAGCCGGAGATAAACCGGGGTAGTCAGCCGTAATGGCGACTAGAGCATTGTCTATGCTGAGCTGGTGGAACACCCTGTCAATCACTTCCACCATTATGTCCGGATCCTCTCCGGAGGCCGGATCAAGGGATCTTCCCGGATCCTCGGGTTGTGGAGTCGGGCTTTCGATGCCCTCCACATCCCGGCGCAGTTCCTGCGTCGAAATCATAAAGTAAGACACTTATCTTTGAAAGCACGGATCGGATATATAAACGTCCGCTTACCCATCTCTGAGGGTTATTCATGGAGAATCCATTCAATGGACTCGTGCGGAGGAAGTCCTCCTTCTCCCCCTTGTACAAGCCGGACAGGATCTTCACCAGATTGGCGGCCGATCTCGGCCCCTTACGGCCATGACAGGTGGCGTCATTCTCCCCGTTGAAATCCCACATGGGGTGGCCCCTATATTGGAGCGGCTGCACCCCTCGCATAATGCATGTGGCCATGACTCCAATCATGGTTAATCCGGAATGGGCCAGTAACCGTATCCAGCCCATCAGATATTGGACGCTCCTATCATCTTCCCGTTGAGGGCTCCGCGGGCGCCAACTCAGGCGTTTCTTCAGAGGAGCGTTGCTAAACTCCGGGAGGCCGATCCGAACTGGATCCGGCAGCGGGGCGTCTTCCATATAGAACCACTTCGAAGGCCAGTCTTCGGACGCCTTCTTCGGGGTTCCGGATAGATATCCGGTCCCGGCGATACGCCATATTTCGGCTCCGCCCACTTGATATATCGACCCCTGTGAGAACGGGGTACGAGGCAAAACAGTCTCTTCCACAGGGCAAAATGGGGCTCGATGCCCAAGAACAGCTCGCAAAGAGCTACAAAGCCCGCGATGTGCAAAATGGAGGCAGGTGTGAGGTGGTGAAGTTGGAGTCCATAGAACTCCAGGAGCCCCCGGAGAAATGGATGTATGGGAAATCCAAGTCCCCATATTAAGTAGGGGATGAAGCATACCCGCTCTCCTTTGGAGGGATTGGGGATGCTCTCCGCCTGCTTCCCACCCTTGTAGGTGGCCAGTCCGGCTCGAACCGGAACCATAAAGGCTGGGGGAAGGTATCCCTCTGCTTGGAGCGTCACTAACTCGCTATGCGGGACTGAGGATCTCCTCCAATCTCCTGGCTGAGGACTAGGAGCGCGAGAAGAGGAGCCGCGTCGACTGTCCATGTTGGAATGGATTTTTGTGAGATGCGCTTCGATGAGTACTTGCGGAAGGAGGATGGTGTGATTCGGATCTGGATCCTCGCCTCTCTTATAGGCGGCTTATTCACGCAGCTAGGGGGTAAAACGTAAAAATACCCTGGCTTTTCGCATTCATACAACACATGGAAGAGGGACATTATTGGACGTGGAAGCCAAGGAGCGCAACATTTATGAAGAAACCGGACACTATTCGGCAAACACATGGAACATGGAGGAGAACCCGCCTTGCAAACACCGAAGACAATATACGCGCCGGACTCGTCGTCATTGAAGCCTGGTTCGGGGGCTACTGAGGGAGTCCTGGACTAGGGGGTGTCTGGATAGCCGAACTATCATCATCGGCCAGACTCCAAGACTATGAAGATACAAGATTGAAGACTTCGCCCCGTGTCCGGATGGGACTTTCCTTGGCGTGGAAGGCAAGCTTGGCGATACGGATATGTAGATCTCCTACCATTGTAACCGACTGTGTGTAACCCTAGCCCTCTCCGGTGTCTATATAAACCGAATGGCATTAGTCCATAGGACGAACAACAATCATACCATAGGCTAGCTTCTAGGGTTTAGCCTCCTTGATCTCGTGGTAGATCTACTCTTGTAATACCCACATCATCAATATCAATCAAGCAGGACGTAGGGTTTTACCTCCATTAAGAGGACCCGAACCTGGGTAAAACATCGTGTCCCTTGTCTCCTGTTACCATCCACCTAGACGCACAGTTCGGGACCCCCTACCCGAGATCCGCCGGTTTTGACACCGACAGTACCCAACAGTTTCCTTTGGGTATCCTATGAAGACGCACTTCTGCGATTTGGGTTCGAGCTTATCAGGTTGAAGCTTTTTCACATAAGCATCATGATGACCCACAAGTATAGGGGATCTATCGTAGTCCTTTCGATAAGCAAGAGTGTCGAACCCAACGAGGAGCAGAAGGAAATGACAAGTGGTTTTCAGTAAGGTGTTCTCTGCAAAGCACTGAAATTATCGGTAACAGATAGTTTTGTGATAAGGTAATTCGTAACGGGTTACAAGCAATGAAAGTAAATAAAGTGCAGCAAAGTGGCCCAATCCTTTTTGTAGCAAAGGACAAGCCTGGAAAAATTCTTTTATAGATAAAAGCGCTCCCGAGGACACATGAGAATTATCGTCAAGCTAGTTTTCATCACGCTCATATGATTCGCGTTCGTTACTTTGATAATTTGATATGTGGGTGGACCGGTGCTTGGGTGCTTCCCTTTCTTGGACAAGCATCCCACTTATGATTAACCCCTATTGCAAGCATCCGCAACTACAAAAGAAGTATTAAGGTAAACCTAACCATAACATGAAACATGTGGATCCAAATCAGCCCCTTACGAAGCAATGCATAAACTATGGTTTAAGCTTCTGTCACTCTAGCAACCCATCATCTACTTATTACTTCCCAATGCCTTCCTCTAGGCCCAAACAATGATGAAGTGTCATGTAGTTGACGTTCACATGACACCACTAGAGGAGAGACAACATACATCTCATAAAAATATTGAACGAATACCAAATTCACATGACTACTAATAGCAAGACTTCTCCCATGTCCCCAGAAACAACCATAACTACTCACAAAGCATTTTCATGTTCATAATCAGAGGGGTATTAATATGCATTGAGGATCTGAACATATGATCTTCTACCAAATAAACCAACTAGCATCAACTACAAGGAGTAATCAACACTACTAGCAACCCACAGGTACCAATCTGAGGTTTTGGTACAAAGATTGGATACAAGAGATGAACTAGGGTTTGAGAGGAGATGGCGCTGGTGAAGATGTTGATGGAGATTGACCCCCTCCGACGAGAGGATCGTTGGTGATGACGATGGTGATGATTTCCCCCTCCCAGAGGGAAGTTTCCCCGGCAGAACAGCTCCGCCAGAGCCCTAGATTGGTTCCGCCAAGGTTCCGCCTCGTGGCGGCGGAGTTTCGTCCCGAAAGCTTGCTTATGATTTTTTTCCAGGGTAAAAGCCTTCATATAGCAGAAGATGGTCACCGAAGGGCTGCCAGGGGGCCCACGAGGCAGCGGGGCGCGCCTAGAGGGGTAGGGCGCGCCCCCACCCTCGTGGACAGTGGGTGGCCCCCCTCTGGTATTTCTTCTGCTCAATATTTATTATTAATTCCAAAAATGACTTTCGTGGAGTTTCAAGACTTTTGGAGTTGTGCAGAATAGGTCTCTAATATTTGCTCCTTTTCCAACGCAGAATCCCAGCTGCCGGCATTCTCCCTCTTCATGTAAACCTTGTAAAATAAGAGAGAATAGGCATAAGTATTGTGACATAATGTGTAATAACATCCCATAATGCAATAAATATCGATATAAAAGCATGATGCAAAATGGGCGTATCAACTCCCGCAAGCTTAGACCTCGCTTCCATAGGTGGAAACCGAAATCAAAAAATATGTCCACATTGCTAACACTCGTTATGATCTTGGTCATTGAAGCAATTGCAATTTATCATAACACCGGAAAGAGTCAACATAAGAGATTTTCAGCAAGTCCACATACTCAACTATCATTTAGTCTTTCACAATTGCTAACACTCACGCAATACTTATGCTTATGGAGTTTTAATCAGACACATAGAAAGATAGGGGCTTATAGTGTCGCCTCCCAGCCTTTTACCTCAAGGGTAATGTCAACAATAATAGTTCATGCTAACTTACATCCAATTGTGTATATATATATATATATATATATATATATATATATATATATATATATATATATATATCAGGATCTTTCCAACATGAGGTGTTTGCCAAAGGATAAAATGTAAAAAGGAAAGGTGGAGATCACCTTGACTCTTGCATAATTTAAAAGGCATAAGTAAAAGAGAGGCCCTAATTCGCAGAGGGGAGCAGAGGTTGTCATGTGCTTTTTGGTTGGATGAACGAAATCTTAGTGCAAAAGAACATCACTTTATATTGCCACTTGTGATATGGACCTTTATTATACAGTCTGTCGCCTTTATTACTTCCATATCACAAGATCGTATAAAGCTTATTTTCTCCACACTAATAAGTCATACATATTTAGGAAGCATTTTTTATTGCATGCGACATGACAACTTACTTGAGGGATCTTACTGAATGCATAGGTAGATATGGTGGACTCTCATGGCAAAACTGGGTTTTAAGGATATTTGGAAGCACAAGTAGTATCTCTACTTAGTGCAAGGAATTTGGCTAGCATGAGGGGGAAAGGCAAGCTCAACATGTTGGATGATCCATGAAAATATACTTTATTTTGGATATAGGAAAACATAGCCCATTACGTTGTCTTCCTTGTCCAACATCAAATTTTTAGCATGTCATATTTTAATGAGTGCTCACAATCATAAAAGATGTCCAAGATAGTATATTTATATGTGAGAACCTCTCTTTCTTTATTACTTCCTATTAATTGCAACGATGATCAAAAAACTATGTTTGTCAACCCTCAACAACTTTTAATCATCATACTCTTTATATGTGAAGTTATTACTCTCCATAAGATCAATATGATCTCTTTATTTCTTTTTATACTTTCTTTTATTCCCTCAAGATCATAGCAAGATAGCTAAGCCCTTGAGTCAACACTAATCTTTATTATATATAGCTCACGGACTCGACTACATAGAGGGATCATAAGGCGAAACTCAAAACTAAATCATACCAAAACTTTCTTCTACTGGACCAAGATATTACTAAAAGGAACGAACTAAGAAAAATGGTAAAGATAGGAGTGTGATGGTGATACGACACCGGGGCACCTCCCCAAGCTTGGCAGTTGCCAAGGGGAGTGCCCATACCCATGTGTTTATGTCTCCTTCTTCAGAAGTGGTGGTGTGATCTTCTTGGCGATGATGCCCCTTAGGATATGATTCTCCTCCTCGAGCTTATTGACTTGCTGCTTGAGGTCCATATTTTCCTTGCGGAGCTTACTCGTGACGGCTAAAGCTCCTTTCACCCATGGATGTTGAATAGCTGCTGGAGAACAAGTGACACTCTTTTTTCATATTTTCAAAAGAAAGAAATCTAGCATTGGAAGGGATGACCGAATTTGGAATAGCTGAACTCTATAGTTCCTCCATCGTGAATCTGGCTTGGAAACGAGAGGTAACTTCTTGATCCTCCTCCATGGCATCTATCCTTTTCAAGTTGGCCTCCATCTCCTCCGTTGATGGCCCAAAGTGATAAGCATCGCTTTTTGCTCCCAGACCTAACGTCGGATGAGACACCCAACTCTCCCCGACTGACTCTTGAGAAGACATCTTGCTCTAATCTGCGACAGAAACAGCTCAAAACAAAAACATAGGATATTTGCGTGATACGATGGTCAAAACCTCCGGGAGATTATATAATGAATTTTAACCGACCAAAAGAAGTATCATGCAAGAAAATGGAATCCGAAGAGCACATGAGGTGCCCACGAGGCAAGGGGCGCGCCCAAGGGGGTAGGGCGCGCCCTCCACCCTCGTGGACGCCTCGTGTCCTTCCCGGACTACTTCTTATTTTCCTATTTTCTAAAATATTCCAAAACGGAGAAAAATTGCTATTAGAACTGTTTTTGAGTCGGTTTACTTACCGTACCACATACCTATTCCTTTTCGGAGTCTGAAACATTCTAGAAAGTGTCCCTTATGTATTCCTCCGGGGTTACAATTTCAATAACATTAGTTTCAACATATATAGGATTACCTGAGATATAATGTTTGATTCTTTGACCGTTCACCACCTTCGGATTCGTGCCTTCGAAGTTGTTTATTTTTATGGTACCGGAATGATAGACCTCCTCGATAATGTAAGGGCCTTCCCATTTAGAGAGAAGTTTTCCTACAAAAAATCTTAAATGAGAGTTGAATAGCAACACATAATCACCTACATTAAACTCACGCTTTTGTATCCTTTTGTCATGCCATCTTTTAACTTTTCTTTAAACTGTTTGGCATTCTCATAGGCTTGGGTTCTCCATTCATGAAGTGAGCTAATGTCAAATAGCCTCTTCTCACCGACAAGTTTGAAATCATAATTGAGCTCTTTAATGGCCCAATATGCCTTATGTTCTAGTTTGAGAGGTAAGTGACATGCTTTTCCATAGACCATTTTATATGGAGACATACCCATAGGATTTTTATATGCAGTTCTATAAGCCCATAATGCATCATCAAGTTTCTTGGACCAATTCTTTCTAGATCTATTAACAGTCTTTTGCAAAATTAGTTTAAGCTCTCTATTACTCAATTCTACTTGAACACTTGACTGTGGGTGATATGGAGATGCAATTTTATGATTAACATCATACTTAGCAAGCATTTTACGAAAAGCACCATGAATAAAATGTGAACCACCATCAGTCATTAAATATCTAGGGACTCCAAACCTCGGAAAAATAACTTCTTTAAGCATCTTAATAGAGGTATTATGATCAGCACTACTAGTTGGAATAGCTTCTACCCACTTAGTAACGTAATCAACAGCAACTAAAATATGTGTATACCCATTAGAGGAAGGAAACGGTCCCATATAATCAAAGCCCCAAACATCAAATGGTTCAATAACAAGAGAATAATTCATAGGAATTTCCTGACATCTACTAATATTACCAATTCTTTGACATTCATCGCAAGACAAGACAAACTTACGGGCATCTTTGAAGGGAGTAGGCCGATAAAAACCGGATTGCAATACCTTATGTGCAGTTCTATCTCCAGCGTGGTGTCCTCCATATGCCTCGGAGTGGCACTTGCATAGGATCTGTTCCTGTTCATGCTCAGGTACACAACGTCTAATAACACCATCTACTCCTTCTTTATAAAGGTGTGGGTCATCCCAGAAGTAATGTCTTAAATCATTGAAAAACATTTTCTTTTGCTGATATGCGAAACTAGGTGGTATGAATTTAGCAACAACGTAATTAGCATAATCAGCATACCATGGAGTAGTACGAGAAGCATTTATGACAGCTAATTGTTCATCAGGAAAGCTATCATCAATAGGTGGTGGGTCATCAAGAACATTCTTTAACATAGACAAGTTGTCAGCAACGGGGTTCTCAGCTCCCTTTCTATCAGTAGTATGCAAATCAAATTGTTGTAGCAGGAGAACCCATCTAATAAGTATAAGTTTAGCATCTTTCTTTTCCGTAAGATATTTAATAGCAGCATGATTAGTGTGAACAGTTACTTTAGAATCAACAATATAAGGTCTAAACTTATCACAAGCAAATACAACTGCTAAAAATTCTTTTTCAGTAGTAGCATAATTTCTCTAGGCACTGTCAAGAGTTTTACTAGCATATCGAATAACATTTAGTTTCTTATCAACTCTTTGTCCTAGAACAACACCTACAGCATAATCACTAGCATCACACATAATTTCAAAGGGTAAATTCCAATCAGGTGGCTGAACAATAGCTACAGAAATCAAAGCTTTCTTAAGTATTTCAAATGCTTCTACACAATCATCATCAAAGACAAAAGGAATATCCTTTTGTTATAGATTAGTTAGAGGCCTAGAAATTTTAGAGAAGTCTTTAATAAACCTCCTATAGAAACCGGCATGACCAAGGAAACTTCTTATACCTTTGATGTCCTTAGGACACGACATCTTTTCAATAGCATCAACTTTAGCTTTATCAACTTCAATACCTCTTTCAGAAATTTTATGCCCCAAGACAATGCCTTCATTAACCATAAAGTGGCACTTTTCCCAATTCAAGACAAGACTAGTATCTTTGCATCTCTGCAAAACTCGTTCAAGGTTGCTCAAGCAATCATCAAAAGAGGATCCATAAACGGAGAAATCATCCATGAAAACCTCAACAATCTTTTCACAAAAGTTAGAGAATATATCCATCATGCGTATTTGAATGGTAGCAGGTGCATTACATAAACCAAAAGGCATACGTCTATAAGCAAAAGTACCGAAAGGGCAAGTAAAAGTGGTCTTTTCTTGGTCCTCTACTGACACAGGTATTTGAGAGAAACCAGACACTAGTAGAAAAAGGGTCTTTAGTCCCGGTTCTGGAACCGGACTAAAGGGTCGTTACTAAAGCCTCCCCCTTTAGTCCCGGTTCTTACACGAACCGGGACTAAAGGCCGTCCACGTGGCCGTTGCCTGGAGGTCCACCTTTAGTCCCGGTTGGTAACACCAACCGGTACTAAAGGAAATTTTATGATTTTTTTTTATTTTTTTTTTGATTTTTTTCTTGATTTTCAAATTTTTGAATTATTTTAACCTATAATCTCTAATCACCCCTCCCTCATCGCTGCTCAATTTAACCTCTAATCTCTAATCACCCCTCATCATTCCAAATCATCTAACTTCCCGGACGGTCACCCATCCTCTCACTACTCTAGCCTGAGCACGCTTAACTTCCGAGTTCTATTCTCCCTTGTTTCCAAGTCTGCACTTGTTGTTTTCCTGACAATAGTAAGATGTCAATCCTATTAACCCTCAGGAATTTAGCTTGAGCATGAAGTCACACATTTCACTTTTTGAGTTTGAAACTATTGTTCTAAAAAAACAATAATTATTTAGTAACACTAATATTTCTTGAATAAGTAGTTTGAAAGAACATGCGGTGCCCCATGTTTGGTTTTGGTAATTGATGACAATCTCTATGGACTAATGGTTGTCTTGAGTTATATTTGAAGGATTTTTCCATAGGATTTTCTTGAAGTCCATGTGTTGGTTTCAAGGAGTTTATGAGTTGACCAAGGTGCTGTTAAGGAATTATCCAAAGATTGGTCATGTGAGTGTTGGCCTTATTGCAATCATGTCTTGAAGAAGAATATTGTGTGATCATTCATGTTTACCTTCAAGACATCATCCAAATGAAGAGAGTTGGGAAGATTCAAGGTTGATCAAGACTAAGTCAAGAGTGAATCAAGTTGATCAACTCACAAAGCGTAGAAGATGTACCGAGAGGGATCAAGTTATCCCATGGTATGGTAAGCATTGTCCATTGCACTTTGTGTACTAACCCATGGTCTATATGAGAGTTCTATGTGGGGTTAGGTACGTGTCCATGGGCTTGCGTCAAGAGGCAGATATCATACAACCCATGGAAAGGATGACATCAAGTGGTGATCGTCATCAAGATTGTCGTGTGCAAGTTCAAGTGGAGCATCACGAAGAGATCAAGTTCTTGAATCTTACCATCCATTATGGTGTTAATGGACTTGTGAAGATGTGCCTAAGAGTGGCTCACCCATAGTGGACTATGGGGGAGCAATCATGTAGTCTTCATCGAGCCAACACAATCAAGAAAGGTGGTCCAACTTGAGGGAGTCAAGATCGTCTTCATCTAGCTCAAGTGGACCATGTGCAAGGCAAAGGTTTGCCCTTGATAGGTTTTCTATTTTACCGGTCTCGTGGTGGTAGTTGGGAGACCGAGTTATAGGATCGTTTGCCGTACTATCAAGGGGGGCTCTCAAGTTGGTAGCTTGATCATATTGTTAGTAGAGAGTTCAAACCATTGCATCCTTGCATCTTGTTTCTTGGTTCTTGTTGGGTTATCTTTGTGAGTCTTAGAGCTTATGGTCATCTCGATGACAAGCTTGAGTTCATCGAAAACGGAGTTTGCATGCGTCTTCTATGATGTTTTCGGTGTTGGAGGTTTTACCGATCTTATCTGATGAAGGGTTCTCACCATTTTCTTATGGGAATTTTATCATTTTCTTATTCTTGATATTTCTATCAAGATTGTGTTATCCCATGTCGTTAGCTTTCCAACAAACTTGGTTTCGTTGAATTCGGAGTCCGTTTGCAAAAATTGTGGCTGTTTTGGTAAAGGCTGCAGCGGTACTACCGCGACTAGAGCGGATGTAATTTTTTACTACCGCTCCAGAGCGGTACTACCATGGGTCCTGAGCGGTAGTACCGCTCCCGAGCAGTACTACCGCGGCTCATAAGCGATAGTACCGCTCCGTACCAAAATCTCATGTTTTGCTCAACGGAAGTAGGTACAGAAGTATTTTTTTTAGTACCGCTCACAAGCAGTAGTACCGCTACCATTTGCGGTAGTACCGTGAGGTCGAGCGGTAGTACCATGAGGACGACCGGTACTACCGCTCCGACGGTTCTTTCTGCCTTTTTGCATCCTCGCCATTGTGTTTCGAAGGGGTACTACCACCCTAGCGGTAGTACCGCTCTGTGCGGGCTGTGAGCATAACGGTTGGATTCGGGAGCTCCTATAAAAGGGGGTCTTCTTCCCCATTCAAACTTATCCTTTGAGCTCGTGTTCTTCCCCCATTATTGACCTTCTTCGATCTTGCTAACTCTCAATCCCTCCAATGATTCTTGCTAGTTCTTGAGGGAAAAGAGAGAGGAGATCTAGATCCATGTTTCCACCAATCACTTTCTCCTCTAACTGAGGGGAACCCCTTGGATCTAGATCTTGGAGTTCTTCGTGATCTTCTTTCGTTCTTCCTCTCATTTTCCTCCCTAGCATTAGTTGCTTTGGTGGGATTTGGGAGAGAAGGACTTGGGCACTCCGTGTGCCCTTGCCATTGCATTTGGTGCATCAGTTTGAGTTCTCCACGTGATACGTGGAAGTTACAAGTTGAGAAGCTTATTACTCTTGGGTGCTTGGTGCCCTTGAGCTTGTTCCTCTTGGGTGCTTGGGCGCCCTAGACGGTTGGTGGTTTTCGGAGCTCAATCATTGTGGTGTAAAGCTTCGGGCAAGCGTCGGGGTCTCCAATTAGGTTGTGGAGATCACCCCGAGCAATTTGACGGGTTCTGGTGACCGCCCCAAGGGTTGCCAAAGTGTACGGGTTCAGTGACCGCCCCCAAGGGTTGCCATTTGTACGGGTTCGGTGACCGCCCTCAAGGGTCCCTTAGTGGAATCACGACATCTTGCATTGCGCGAGGGCGTGAGGAGATTACGGTGGCCCTAGTGGCTTCTTGGGGAGCATTGTGCCTCCACACCGCTCCAAACAGAGATTAGCATCTGCAAGGGTGTGAACTTCGGGATACATCATCGTCTCCGCGTGCCTCGGTTATCTCTTACCCGAGCCCTTTACTTATGCACTTTACTTTGTTATAGCCATATTGTTCTTGTCATATATCTTGCTATCACATAGTTGCTTATCTTGCTTAGCATAAGTTGTTGGTCCACATAGGTGAGCCTAATTGTTTTAGGCTTTGTGCTTGACAAATTAACCCTTAGGTTTATTCCACATTTGTTCAAGCCTAAACCGTAATTATTTTAAGACGCCTATTCACCCCCCCTCTAGGCGACATCCATGATCTTTCAATTGGTATCAGAGCCTCGTCTCTCTTTGTTAGGCTTAACCGACTAGAGAGTAAAGATGTCGACTAGGGGATTAGGATTCTCTGACACTCTTAGTTTTGATGGCGCAAATTTTGATGTTTGGGTAATTCGCATGCTTAATCTCTTTAGGGTCATGGACCCAAATTTAGAGCGAATTGTAGATATGGGTTTTTCTCCTCCAAAGGATCCCCAAAGATTATCTTTAGAGGATGAGAAAAACTCTTATCTCAATTCTCAAGCTTCTAATGTGCTTTTTGATGCTTTGAGCAATGTTTATATTTCAACTCATGCCGTTCCGAGATGCTCATGAGTTGTGGACGAAGCTTCAAGATAAATATGGTGTGTCCAAGATTTGTGGGGATGATTGTTCTCCCTCCACCTCCGGTCGTATAGTCTTCTCAACTTCTTCTACTTCACCTACATGTGGTTTGCCACAAGGTAATGATATGGTGAGTAGTGTTGGTCATTGCAATGATGATAGTATGCTTATTGTGGATGATCCTTCATCACTATATTATTGCAATGCTCCTTCTTTGGGCTTTAACACTTCGAGCACTCCAAATGTTTCACATGCTTGTGTTGATAGTCCTTGCATATCATGTAGAAATTGCTTGACTAAATCTCATGATGATATGCTTGCTATGTCTTGTTTCCATGATAAAAATGCATCTATTTCCTCGAATTGTTGTGCTAACAATGTAGAGGAAACCCAACACTCCATGGAACAAGATGTGGTGTTTAATGGTGCCTCAAGGGATCCTACACCATCATCTATTGCTTTTTGCCTTATGGCTAAGGCGTCAAAGGTATCTCCTACTTTGTACCCCAATATGTCTCTTGATGATGATGTTGATGCTAATGATGATGAGGATAATGATGAAGAGAATGATAATGTTGCCTCCTTAAAAACTAAGGGGGAAATGATTTTTAAAGCTCTTCATAAAAATAAAATTGCTCGTTCCAACTTCATGGAAATAATGTCCATTGCCATTGATGGCAAGAAATACATTGAGGAGTTGTAATCTCATCTAGAAGAGCATGAGGTCACCATTGAGAAAATGGAAGCTCATGGGCGTGATTACACAAATGAGATCGCGGAGCTATCTCAAGCTCTTGAACATGAACAAACCACCTCCGAATCTCTTGAGGAGACTTTTGCTCTAGAATTATCTAGAGTGAGGGAAACTCACGATAGAACTCTTGAGGTGGCCAATGATTTCAAAACTAAAAATGCTAAGCTTGAAGTTGCTCATGCTAGACTCCTTGAGGACTTTGAGCACCTCGAAAATGGCTCAAGGGTCATCAAGGGTGACCTCATCAAACTCACCGAGTCTCATGCTCAACTTGAAGCTTGTTATTTAAAAGAGCTTGCTAAGTTGCCCCCTCCTATTGTTGTTAATGATGATGCTTGTGCTACTAACTCTATTACTTGTGAAGCATCCATTTTGAAGGAGAATGTTGAGCTACGGGCTCAACTTGAGTTGCTATCTAGCAATTATGGGAAATTGGAAGAAAGCCATGAAAAGCTCTCAAGCTCTCATGACGATCTTCTAGTATCCCATAATGTGCTAAAGATAGCTCATGAGGCCATGATTGCTAAGGTAACATCTAGTGAGCCTCATGTTGATACTAGAACCACTTCTAGTCAAAATACTATATTGCCATGTGCTAGTCCTTGTAATTCATCTACTCACAATGTTGGTACATCATGTGATGAATTGCTTTCCTTGCCTTGTTGCTCTAATGATGAAGCTTATACTTCCTCTAGTACTTGTGTTGAGACTAACCATGTAGAGGAAATAAAATAGCTCAAGGCCCAAGTCACTTCTTTGAAGAAAGACTTGGAAAAGAGTCATGAAGGGAAATCCACACTCAACAATATCTTGAGTGTGCAAAAATCCCCCAATGACAAAGGTGGACTTGGATTCAACTCCAATAAGAAGAAGAAGAAGTCCAAGAGCAACAAGAAGAAGGGCCAAAAACAAGTCAAGAATTCGGCCAAGATTATTTGCTTCAAGTGCAAAATTGAAGGGCATCATGTTAGATATTGCCCATTGAATAAGAATGCCATTGGTGACAAGCAACAAGGGAAGATGCCACAAGTTCAATCTCATGCTCAACCTCAAGTTGAAGAAAGGCCACTTCCCAAGAAGACTCAAGTTAATGCCTCTCTTGTTGAGAAATCAAGTGAGAAGAAAATGAAGAGTAGACGTTGCTACTTATGTCGTGAGAAAGTTCACCTCGCTTCTTCATGCACTAGTGGTAACTTATCCAACCCAATTATTATTGATGATATCTATTCTCTTGGGAAGGATAAGGTTGCCAATGTGTTTGCCAAGTTTGTTGGTACTCAAAGTGGTGTCAAGAAAAGAACCATTTGGGTTGCCAAGCCTATTGTGACTAACCTCTTAGGACCCAACTTGGTTGGGGACCAACAAGCTCAAACTTGATCAATAGGTGTTGTTGGAGGGCATTGGAGACTTGGCTACATTATGAAGAATTAAGGGGACTTCATCATTCTTATTGTCTCAAGCCAAGTCAATTGGATTATCAAGTTTCTATCTTATATCCAATGTGCCTCCTTGCGGTAACTTCTACCTAAATTGTTTACATTGGAAGTTACTTTCCCCCATGCATGTGTTGGTTTTGTTCCTTGCATGTGTTTGTATATGTTGTGCTTCCAACTTGCTTATCTTGAGCAATCAAGTATGTGTGTGTTGATTTGCACATAATGTACGTGTGTGTCATGCGTTGAGCCTTTTTACTTCTTGTGTGTATCGTAGTTGGCTCGTGTGAGAGATTAATGGAACATCCCATTTTGGGGGAGTGATGTGCTTTGTGCACCTCACAATCCTATAAATGTGTGTACATGAGGAATACCATCTAGTATTGATATTACAAGATTATCTAGTCGCTAGGTGATATATCTCTCATGAGAAATTCAAATTCTAAAAATTCCATTGATTATCTCGTGTTGGATCCTCTTATTGCCTCTTGTTAAGTTCTTATTGGTATCACATTATGGGGGAGTAATATGCTATGTGCATATTATAAGCCTAGAAAATGTGTACATTTGAGATAGTGTCTCCTAGAATTGATATTGTAAATTATATTGTTCCTAGGTGACATGTTAGCTCTACAAGTGGCAATTTGCTTGTGTTTGTTGTGAAGATGATGTTGGATGTCCTTGTTATCTACCACTGGGATTTATTTTCAAATACTTCTTGTCTTTGACAATTGGTAGTCACTTATGTGTGGTAAAATTTGTTGATCATCTTTACTTTGGTTTGTCTTTATTTGCCTTTTCTCTTGCCAAGGTTTGTGTCAACTCCCGTTGTCTTCCCTACCAATTGTGGATCTTGTTTATTTCTTGTTCCTGTCTAGTGTTTTTTAGATATAGTGAAAGCGGTGATCCCACCTTGTGCATTTTGTATTCAAATGCAAATCCTATATAATGCACAACTCGTGGGGGAGCTATCCTATTTTATTTAGAACACTCTTCTTGTGATCCTTATCAAGTGTGTTTTGGTGGAAGGCAAGCCATTTCTTTTTGGTACTTTGTGCCATCATGAAACTTTGTTGAGAGCTTGGTTTGTTTGGAACCATCCTCTCTTTGGGAGTTTGACATCTTTAGTTTAGTGTGTATCAATGGATATCTCATTCCTTGATGTATCTTTAATGATATCTTCCAAGTGATGATTTCTCCATTTGGTATCCTTTTCACTTGGCATTTCTTTGTCTTTTGGTTTCGGGTTTTGAAAGTCTTGAGCATGCATGTTTACTTCATGTATTTTATTTGGCTTGCTTTCTTTCTTTAACTCAATATATAGGGGAAACTCTACCTAGTCTCAATTTGGATGAGATGTGCATGAAATTCATTTTCATACCTATATGCACATATTTATGTGGAGTTTGTCCTATGTATTGGTGTTTTCTAACTATTTGGTCCCGATGAGTTTGGGTACCGTTTAGTTTGTGTTGTTCTTCTAGGAACATTTGGAGATGCATTGGATGTTCGGCTCACTCACAAGGAAGGTGTCGTCACCATGTGCTCATTGGAGTCAAGCTAGGATGATCAATGAACTACTATCTACCTTCAATTAGTATCTACTACATCCTTCCAATGATGTCTCGGTAACAAGTATCTATTCATGCTTTCCATGCTTTCCTCTCTTGCATTCAACCTTGTGTAGGTTGCATCTTGGCATGATATTCATTTCATATCTTGTGATTCTTGCTTCCTTTCTCAAAGCATCTCAACGATGATCTCATGTTGCTAGTTCTGATGTCTTTGATAGTTGTGTGGTAGGAATTCATCTATATACAATAAGACCATATCTAGCCATGTGCTATGCTTCCAAGTAAATATCTTATTGGTATATGTATGACTTCCTTTTGGATATCTTGTTCCTTCATGTTGTAACTATTTCGGGTGTACATCCTTCTTTGTAGATATATATCATCATGATTTCGTCTACCTAGACCCTTATACACTTGAGAGAAATTACATCTCTAGATGATATCATTTCTTTCACGTCCACCTTGTCTTTTGTTTTTGTTTTTTTATTTGGTGGCTCCCTGAAAGCTTTTGCCTTGAGTGCGTGTCTTCTATCGTTGCATCTTGATGCACTCTTGTGTGGTGAAGATTATTTTCCTCATGCTTATCTTTACGAGGCTTTGGCCATCTTAATTGGTATTCCTCGTCTTGATGAGGCTTTCATCTTCTATCTTCACCACGGGTTGTCACAAGCATATGTTCTTTATATGCTTATTAGTAAGCTTGTGAACCCATTTGCTAGTTGTGCGTGGGAATGATAGGCCTTGCACCGTGTGACTCATTCTTTCAAGACTTTATTGATGCTTAATGCTCATCCGTACATTAGTCTTCTCAAGTGCATTGCCTTGACTCACACACATCATTTTGGTTGAGCCCAT
Source organism: Triticum aestivum (assembly GCF_018294505.1). Taxonomy (NCBI): domain Eukaryota; kingdom Viridiplantae; phylum Streptophyta; class Magnoliopsida; order Poales; family Poaceae; genus Triticum; species Triticum aestivum. The sequence goes on from NC_057807.1 coordinate 707,273,803, forward strand.
TCTTAAGTTGCCTCTTTTACTTGTTGCTCAACCATGTGTTTGTTGCAAGTACTAGGCTTTGTTTCCTATATGCTCACTTGCACTTGTTGTAAGTTTCTGTTGATTTTGGGGGAGCTATGATCCTATTTTGTGCACTTTGTATCCAAATACAAATATTCTTATGTGTGCACAAATCACGGGGAGCTTCTCTTGTTTCTTTAGAACACTCCTTTGCCCATATCATAATATCTTTTATTCATGTGGCTCGTAGGATCTTTGGTCTAGTTGTTTCAATTGATATCCTTTGATTGCTTGCTTCAATTGGTATCTTTTGACTGTTTGATTTCTTGTGTCTCTCTTTGTTATGTCTTTGTGGCATATCATTCTTTAGCAATCTTTGTGCCTCAATATAGTTTGTGTTGCTCCAAGTATTTACCTTTGGATATGTGTATTGCATTCCACTCTCTTGTTGAGAAATACACAATTTTTGGAGGACCACAATATATATTGGCCTTCTTAGCTTTTCGCCCATTTTGGCAATCGATGCCAATGGGGGAGAAGTTTCAGAGAGTTTTGTGGAGAAGTTTAGAGAGTTATCTCTTCTTGCTTTGGTTTTGTTCCTTAGCATTTGCATCTCATATGCATGCACTATTGGTTGTTGCATTGCATAGTGAAGCATAATTTCTTATATAAACTCTCTTGAAAGTGATTGTCATCAATTACCAAAATGGGGGAGATTGAAAGAACATGCGGTGCCCCCATGTTGTGGTTTTGGTAATTGATGACGATCTCTATGGACTAATATGGTTGTCTTGACTTATATTTGAAGGATTTGTCCATAGGCTTTTCTTGAAGTCAATGTGTTGGTTTCAAGGAGTTTATGAGTTGACCAAGGTGCTATTAAGGAATTATTCAAAGATTGGTCATGTGAGTGTTGGCCTTATTGCAAGCATGTCTTGAAGAAGAATATTGTGTGATCATTCATGTTTACCTTCAAGACATCATCCAAATGAAGAGAGTTGGAAAGATTTAAGGTTGATCAAGACTAAGTCAAGAGTGAATCAAGTTGATCAACTCACAAAGCGTAGAAGATGTACCGAGAGGGATCAAGTTATCCCATGGTATGGTAAGCATTGTCCATTGCACTTTGTGTACTAACCCATGTTCTATGTGGGGTTAGGTACGTGTCCATGGGCTTGCGGCAAGAGGAAGATATCATACAACCCATGGAAAGGATGACATCAAGTGGTGATCGTCATCAAGATTGTCATGTGCAAGTTCAAGTGGAGCATCACGAAGAGATCAAGTGCTTGAATCTTGCCATCCATTATGGTGTCAATGGACTTGTGAAGATGTGCCTAAGAGTGGCTCACCCATAGTGGACTATGGGGAAGCAATCATCTAGTCTTCATTGAGGCAACACAATCAAGAAAGGTGGTCCAACTTGAGGGAGTCAAGATCGTCTTCATCTAGCTCAAGTGGACCATGTGCAAGGCAAAGGTTTGCCCTTGATAGGTTTTCTATTTTACCGATCTCTTGGTGGTAGTTGGGAGACCGAGTTATAGGGTCGTTTGCTGTACTATCAAGGGGGGCTCTCAAGTTGGTAGCTTGATCGTATCATTAGTAGAGAGCTCAAACCATTGCATCCTTGCATCTTGTTTCTTGGTTCTTGTTGGGTTATCTTTGTGAGTCTTAGAGATTATGGTCATCTCGATGACAAGCTTGAGTTCATCGAAAACGGAGTTCGCATGCGTCTTCTATGATGTTTTCGGTGTTGGAGGTTTTACCGGTCTTATCCGATGAAGGGTTGTCACCATTTTCTTATGGGTATTTTCTCATTTGCTTATTATTGATATTTCTATCAAGATTGTGTTATCCCATGTCGTTAGCTTTCCGACAAACTTGGTTTCGTTGAATTCGGAGTCCGTTTGCAAAAGTTGCGGCTGTTTTGGTAAAGGCTGCAGCGGTACTACCGCGACTAGAGCGGATGTAATTTTTTACTACCGCTCCGGAGCGGTACTACCGCCTGCGGTAGTACCGCTCCGGAGCAGTACTACCGCGGATCCTAAGCGGTAGTACCGCTCCGGACCAAAATATCATGTTTTGCTCAACGGAAGTAGGCACAAAAGTATTTTTTTAGTACCGCTCACAAGCAGTAGTACCGCTACCATTTGCGGTAGTACCGTGAGGTCGAGCGGTAGTACCGTGAGGACGACCGGTACTACCACTCCGACGGTTCTTCTGGCATTTTTGCCTCCTCGCCATTGTGTTTCGAAGGGGTACTACCGCCCTAGCGGTACTACCGCTCCTTGGAGCGGTAGTACCGCTCTGTGCGGGCTGTGAGCATAACGGTTGGATTCGGGAGCTTCTATAAAAGGGGGTCTTGTTCCCCATTCAAACTTATCCTTTGAGCTCGTGTTCTTCCCCCATTATTGACCTTCTTCGATCTTGCTAACTCTCAATCCCTCCAATGATTCTTGCTAGTTCTTGAGGGAAAAGAGAGAGGAGATCTAGATCCATGTTTCCACCAATCACTTTCTCCTCTAACTGAGGGGAACCCCTTGGATCTAGATCTTGGAGTTCTTCGTGATCTTCTTTCGTTCTTCCTCTCATTTTCCTCCCTAGCATTAGTTGCTTTGGTGGGATTTGGGAGAGAAGGACTTGGGCACTCCGTGTGCCCTTGCCATTGCATTTGGTGCATCGGTTTGAGTTTTCCACGTGATACGTGGAAGTTACAAGTTGAGAAGCTTATTACTCTTGGGTGCTTGGTGCCCTTGAGCTTGTTCCTCTTTGGTGCTTGGGCGCCCTAGACGGTTGGTGGTGTTCGAAGCTCAATCATTGTGGTGTAAAGCTCCGGGCAAGCGTTGGGATCTCCAATTAGGTTGTGGAGATCGCCCCGAGTAATTTGACGGGTTCCGGTGACCGCCCCAAGGGTTGCCAAAGTGTACGGGTTCGGTGACCGCCCCCAAGGGTTGCCATTTGTACGGGTTCGGTGACCGCCCTCAAGGGTCCCTTAGTGGAATCACGGCATCTTGCATTCTGCGAGGGCGTGAGGAGATTACGGTGGCCCTAGTGGCTTCTTGGGGAGCATTGTGCCTCCACACCGCTCCAAACGGAGATTAGCATCCGCAAGGGTGTGAACTTCGGGATACATCATCGTCTCAGCGTGCCTCGATTATCTCTTACCCGAGCCCTTTACTTATGCACTTTACTTTGTCATAGCCATATTGTTCTTGTCATATATCTTGCTATCACATAGTTGCTTATCTTGCTTAGCATAAGTTGTTGGTGCACATAGGTGAGCCTAATTGTTGTAGGTTTTGTGCTTGACAAATTAACCGTTAGGTTTATTCCGCATTTGTTCAAGCCTAAACCGTAATTATTTTAAAATACCTATTTACCCCCCCCCCTAGGCGACATCCATGATCTTTCATAGTTTGACCACAGTTTGAACACAGTTTGACCACAGCTTGACCACAGTTTGACCAAATTTGACCAAAATTCAAAAAACTAAAATAATTATTTAATAACACTAATATTTATTGAATAAGTTGTTTGACCATAGCTTGACCATAGTTTGACCAGATTTGACCAAAATTCAAAAAAACTGAAATAATTATTTAGTAACACTAATATTTATTGAATAAGTAGTTTGACCATTGTTTGACCACAATTTGACCAGATTTGACCAAAATTCAAAAAACTGAAATAATTATTTAGTAACACTAATATTCTTGAATAATTATTTAGTGACACTAATACTTCTTGAATAAGTAGTTTGACCATAGTTTGACCAGATTTAAGAAAAATTAAAAAAAACTGAAATTGGAGCATAACTTTTTTTCCTTTTAGAATTTGAGGATTCTAAAAATTTGCAAACAGGCCGTAGGCCGTCAAAATTGTATGCGGATTTTCGTGCTGAACATTTTGATATATTATACGTTTTTTTACATAGTATGCAAAAGTTATAGCCGTTTTACATTTTCCCTACACTTTTTGCAAAACATGTTCAAATTTAAGTTTTTAAATTTTCCTAACTAGTAGATGTAGTAACATGATTACATCTCGAATGATTTTAATTCTTGAAGTTTTTATCATTTTCTTTTGCTTTTTACAAAACTGAAAAGGCGATCCACTTGGGGGGGGGTAGAGTTTTGAAAATGGGACCTTTAGTACCGGTTCATGCCACGAACCGGTACCAATGCCTCAAACCCCATTAGTACCGGTTGGTGGCTCGAACCGGGACTAAAGGTCTAATCTTTAGTACCGGTTGGTGCCACGAACCGGTACTAATGGGCATCGCACCCTTTAGTCCCGGTTCATGACACCAACCGGGACTAAATGTCCCATTTGAACCGGGACTAATGCCTGTATGGTGCCCTAGCCGCTTGAACCGGGACTAATGCTCACATTAGTCCCGGTTCGTAACGTAACCGGGACTATTGCTCCGATCCTGCTGTGACGAAAGCCCTGTTTTCTACTAGTGAGAGTAACCATCTAGAAAGCAAAAATGTCTATGTTTGCAAAATCTTTCTAGCATTTGATCAATAAAAGGTAAAGGGTAATGATCCTTTTTAGTAGCTTTTTTTAATTTGCGGAAATCAATTACCATCCTATAACCTGTAACTATTCTTTGTGGGATCAATTCATCTTTATCATTAGGAACGACAGTAATACCTCCCTTCTTAGGGACACAATGGACATGACTTACCCACTGACTATCAGCAACGGGATAAATTATACCTGCCTCTAGGAGCTTTAGTATTTCCTTTCTTACCACTTCTTTCATCTTAGAATTTAACCGTCGTTGGTGATCAATGACTAGTTTAGCGTCTTTCTCCAATTTTATTTTGTGTTGGCAAAGAGTGGGAGTAATGCCCTTAAGATCATCAAGAGTATATCTAATAGCAGCACGGTGCTTCTTCAGAGTTTTCAATAATCTCTCCTCTTCCTGCTCTGAAAGGTTAGCACTAATAATAACAGGATATATCCTCTTTTCATCAAGATAAGCATATTTAAGAGTATCAGGTAATGGTTTAAGCTCAAACACGGGATCACCCTTGGGTGGTGGAGGATCCCCTAGGATTTCAACAGGCAAGTTGTGTTTCAAAATAAGTCCCTCTTTAAAGAATACCTCATCTATCTTCCTTCTTTCATTCATAAACATATCATTTTCATGGTTTAGCAAATATTGTTCTAAAGGATCATTAGGAGGCACAGCAATGGAAGCAAGACCAATAATTTCATCCTTACTAGGCAATTCTTTATCATGGGGTTGTCTATGAAATTTAGCAAAATTAAACTCATGAGACATATCCCCCAAACCAATAGTAAGAACATCCTTTTCACAATCTATCTTAGCATTAACAGTATTCAAGAAGGGTCTACCAAATATAATGGGACAAAAGTCATCTTGTGGGGAACCAAGAACAAGAAAATCAGCGGGATACTTAAACTTCCCACACAAGACTTCAACATCTCTAACAATCCCAACCGGGTGAAATAGTATCTCTATTGGCAAGCTTAATTGTAACATCTATTTCTTCTATCTCAGCAGGTGCAATATCATGCATAATTTCTTCGTATAAGGAATGAGGTATTGCACTAGCACTAGCACCCGTATCACATAAGCCATGATAACAACGATCTCCTATTTTAATAGAAATAACAGGCATGCCTACAACATGTCTATGTTTATTCTTAGTATCAGGTCTAGCAATTCTAGCGGCTTCATGGCAGAAGTGAATAACATGCCCATCAATATTATCAGCCAAGAGATCTTTAACCATAGCAATAATAGGTTCAACTTTAATTTTCTCAGGTGGTGTGGGTGTTTTAGTATTACTCTTATGAACCACCATTGAAGCTTTAGCATGATCATTTACCCTAACAGGGAAAGGTGGTTTCTCAACATAAGTAGTGGGAACAATAGGATCATTATAAGTAATAGTCTTTTCTTCAACTTTAATAGGTGCAACTACTTTTACTTCAGTAGGAGGATTATATTCAAACCACTTCTCCTTAGGGAGGTCAACATGAGTAGTAAATGATTCACCAAAAGAAGCTACTATTTCCAGTCAAGTCCATATTTAGTGTTAAATTCACGAAAAGCATCGGTATCCATAAAAGATTTAACACAATCAAACTTGGGTGTCATACCTGACTCCTTACCTTCATCGAGATCCCAATCTTTAGAGTTGCGTTTAATTCTTTCCAATAAATCCCATCTGAATTCAATAGTCTTCATCATAAAAGATCCAACACAAGAAGTATCGAGCATGGAGCGATTGTTGAGAGAAAGCCGAGCATAAATTTTTTGAATAATCATTTCTCTTGAGAGCTCATGATTGGGGCATGAATATAACATTGACTTAAGCCTCCCCCAAGCTTGAGAGATGCTTTCTCCTTCGTGAGGCCAAAATTTATATATATAATTACGATCACGATGAACAAGATGCATAGGATAAAACTTCTGATGAAATTCCAATTTCAATCGTTTGTAGTTCCATGATCCCATATCATCACATAGCCTAAACCATGTCAATACCTCTCCCTTCAAAGATAAAGGGAAGACCTTCTTAGTGACAACATCACCGGGCATACCTGCAACCTTAAATAATCCACAAACTTCATCCACATAGATTAGGTGCAAATTGGGTTGTAATGTTCCATCTCCTGTAAAAGGATTAGCTAGCAGTTTCTCTATCATACCCGAAGGAATTTCAAAGTAAACATTTTCAGTAGGTTCAGTAGGTTGAGGAGCAACTCTTTGCTCTACTGGTCTGGGTGAAGATACCCCGAACAGGCCCCTCAAAGGATTATGTTCCATAGTAACAAGTGACAGTAAATTTCAGCACACTATATAAAATTTTCCTTACCAAGTTCCACTTACCAAAGGCTCTTCACTCCCCGGCAACGGCGCCAGAAAAGAGTCTTGATGACCCACAAGTGTAGGGGATCTATCGTAGTCCTTTCTATAAGTAAGAGTGTCGAACCCAACGAGGAGCAGAAGGAAATGACAAGCGGTTTTCAGTAAGGTATTCTCTGCAAGCACTGAAATTATCGGTAACAGATAGTTTTGTGATAAGGTAATTCGTAACGGGTGACAAGCAATGAAAGTAAATAAAGTGCAGCAAGGTGGACCAATCCTTTTTGTAGCAAAGGACAAGCCTGGAAAAATTCTTATATAGAGAAAAGCGTTCCCGAGGACACATGGGAATTATCGTCAAGCTAGTTTTCATCACACTCATATGATTCGCGTTCGTTACTTTGATAATTTGATATGTGGGTGGACTGGTGCTTGGGTACTGCCCTTTCTTGGACAAGCATCCCACTTATGATTAACCCCTATTGCAAGCATCCGCAACTACAAAATAAGTATTAAGGTAAACCTAACCATAGCATGAAACATGTGGATCCAAATCAGCCCCTTATGAAGCAACGCATAAACTAGGGTTTAAGCTTCTGTCACTCTAGCGACCCATCATCTACTTATTACTTCCCAATTCCTTCCTCTAGGCCCAAACAATGATGAAGTGTCATGTAGTCGACGTTCACATGACACCACTAGAGGAGAGACAACATACACCTCATCAAAATATCGAACGAATACCAAATTCACATGACTACTAATAGAAAGACTTCTCCCATGTCCTTGGGAACAAACGTAACTACTCACAAAGCATATTCATGTTCATAATCAGAGGGGTATTAATATGCATTAAGGATTTGAACATATGATCTTCCACCAAATAAACCAACTATCATCAACTACAAGGAGTAATCAACACTACTAGCAACCCACAGGTACCAATCTGAGGTTTTGGTACAAAGATTGGATACAAGAGATGAACTAGGGTTTGAGAGGAGATGGTGCTGGTGAAGATGTTGATGGAGATTGACCCCCTCCAATGAGAGGATCGTTGGTGATGACGATGGTGATGATTTCCCCCTCCCGGAGGGAAGTTTCCCCGGCAGAACAGCTCCGCCGGAGCCCTAGATTGGTTCCGCCAAGGTTCCGCCTCGTGGCGGCGGAGTTTCGTCCCGAAAGCTTGCTTATGATTTTTTCCAGGCTAAAAGCCTTCATATAGCAGAAGATGGTCACCGGAGGGCTGCCAGGGGGCCCACGAGGCAGGGGGCGCGCCCAGGGGGGTAGGGCGCGCCCCCCACCCTCATGGACAGTGGGTGGCCCCCTCTGGTATTCCTTCTGCTCAATATTTGTTATTACTTCCAAAAATGACTTTCGTGGAGTTTCAGGACTTTTGGAGTTGTGCATAATAGGTCTCTAATATTTGCTCCTTTTCCAGCCCAGAATCCCAGCTGCCAGCATTCTCCCTCTTCATGTAAACCTTTTAAAATAAGAGAGAATATGCATAAGTATTGTGACATAATGTGTAATAACAGCCCATAATGCAATAAATATCGATATAAAAGCATGATGCAAAATGGACGTATCACATCGCAGCCCCAAACTTTAAGAAATGACAACTTAGGTTTGTTGCCAAACCACAGTTCATACGGTGTCGTCTCAACAGATTTTGAGGGTGCCCTGTTTAATGTGAATGCAGCTGTCTCTAATGCATAATCCCAAAACGATAGTGTTAAATCGGTAAGAGACATCATAGATCGCACCATCTCTAATAAAGTGCGGTTACGACGTTCGGACACACCATTACACTATGGTGTTCCAGGTGGCGTGAGCTGTGAAACTATTCCACATTGTTTTAAATGAAGGCCAAACTCGTAGCTCAAATATTCGCCTCCACGATTAGATTGTAGAAACTTTATTTTCTTGTTACAATGATTTTCCACTTCACTCTAAAATTCTTTGAACTTTTCAAATGTTTCAGACTTATGTTTCATTAAGTAGATATACCCATATCTGCTCAAATCATCTATGAAGGTCAAAAAATAACAATACCCGCCATGAGTGTCGGTGTTAAAACCGGCGGATCTCGGGTAGGGGGTCCCGAACTGTGCGTCTAGGCGGATGGTAACAGGACACAAGGGACACGATGTTTTTACCCAGGTTCGGGCCCTCTCGATGGAGGTAAAACCCTACTCCTGCTTGATCAATATTGATGATATGGGTAGTACAAGAGTTGATCTACCACAAGATCAGAGAGGCTAAACCCTAGAAGCTAGCCTATGGTATGATTGTTGTTCGTCCTACGGACTAAAACTCTCCGGTTTATATAGACACCGGAGAGGGCTAGGGTTACACAGAGTCGGTTACAATGGGAGGAGATCTACATATCATATCGCCAAGCTTGCCTTCCACGCCAAGGAAAGTCCCATCCGGACACGGGCGAAGTCTTCAATCTTGTATCTTCATAGTCCGGGAGTCCGGCCAAAGGTCATAGTCCGGCCATTCGGACACCCCCTAATCCAGGACTCCCTCAGTAGCCCCTGAACCAGGCTTCAGTGACGACGAGTCCGGCGCGCAAATTGTCTTCGGCATTGCAAGGCGGGTTCCTCCTCCGAATACTTCATAGAAGATGTTGAACATGAGGATAGTGTCTAGCTCTGCAAAATAGTTTCCACATACCACCGTAGAGAGAATAATATTTGCACAAATCTAATCTGCTGACGTATTTCGTAGCATGACATCATGTCACAGCCAAGCCTCTATTCGAATCATTTTACTGTCCCACCTCAGCGTGTTTAGCGAGGCGGTTTCCTTGGCACGTCTTGTCAAAGCAGAGATCGTGTCCCTTTATTCCGGGATTCTCATCAATACAGGTGTGGGTAACCCAACCATGTCATGGGTATGACTTCTTAATTGAAAGTGAATCCCAGACGCTCACGGGGAGGGCTCTTGGTGTTCAAACCCTTTTATAAAGAGACCAAGACTCGACTCCTTTCTTTCAATCCCATCAAATCCGCGTCTCTCCTCAAGTTCCAACACCCAAAGCTCCAGATTCAGGCGCTTCGGACCTTCGATGATGTCCGGCTCCGACCTCCAAGGCCAGTGGATGCCTTCCTCCGTTACGGAAGAAGACATGCGAAAGCTGAGAGATGCCAGGTATCTAACCGGCGAAATCTCGCATAGGCTGCCTGCTCCAGGGCAGGCTATCCCCACTCCCCAGCTCGGTGAGAGCGTGGTGTTCACATCTCACTTCCTTCGGGGTCTCGGCTTCCCGATTGATCCCTTCGTGAGGGGCTCATGTTTTATTACGGGCTGGAATTTCACGATTTAGCTCCAGAGTCCATCCTCCAAATCTCATCGTTCATTGTCGTGTGTGAGGCCTTCCTCCATATTACTCCTCACTTCGGGTTGTCGCTTAAGACCTTCAAGGTAGAACCAAAGATAATCGAGGGGCAGCACGCAGAGTGCGGAGGTGCTCTTATAAGCAAGATTGCCGACGCTTCGTGGCCCGAGGGCTCTTTCCAAGAGGAGTTCGGCTTATGGCAACAAGAGTGGTTTTACATCATAGCTCCCAGGGGCACCACATGGGCGGCTCCACCTGCTTTTCGCTCGGGTCCCCCACCACGGCTAGCGTCATGGGTCAATAAAGGGCTTAACTGGGGGGCCATCCAAGGACGCGCCCTTGCTGCAGGGCCGCATTCGAGATCTCCTAGAAAGAGATATTAATTTGGTCGTAGTGGCGCAGGTTATGCTGATTCGCCGCACACTGCCCTGCAAACGTCGCCCCCTCCGCCTATGGGAATTTAATCCAGAGGGACCGCGAGTCCTCCAACATTTTATGGGCACGACGCCCATGGAGATGTATAAATTGTTCTTCGGATCACAAGCAATGTATCCGGACTCGTCCGAGGACGCAGATCTGAGCTGCAATCGCCCAGACACTCAAGTAAGTAGCCATGTATCCGGACACGCTACCCGTATGTTTATCATAAAATTGCCCTTTAAAAGAGCTATCCTTTGAACAGGAGTGGATAGCGAAATCAAAGCTTATCAGGTGTCCGGCCCCCCTCCTGAGACTATGCCAGATCCCGTGTTGACCAGGATGCTGGAGATTGCGCCTTTGGAAGAAGGCGAAGAGGGGAACCAAGAAGCTACCTCCTCCGCGAAGGAGGCTGTCAGGAAAGGAGGAATCGAGAATTCCCCTAACAAGGGAAAGAAAAGGACCGCCTCTGAAGACCCGGAGGCGATGGCCTCAAAGCGGGGGAAGAAATCTTCGTCAGAGGGTCCGGCGCCGGAGAGTGCCCCGGTCGCATTGCGCCCCCAAGGGGATCAGCTCTCCACCGAGCCATAAGTAAAGAGAGGGGTTTTAAAATGAGTGACATCCCTGTTTTATTTCTGAGGAAGATAACATAAATTTTACCTTGCAGTTCGGATCTCAACCCTTCTCAGCAGAGCTCATCTTCAGGGGATCTTTGTCCGGAGATGATGGAGAGCGAAACGCCTCCCCCAGCTGTACCGTCTTGCGAGGTGGGTGACCACGAGGTGTCGTCTCGGAGGGTTTCTCCACATCCGGACCTCGAAAAAGGTCTTCGGACTAGTCCGGCACCTTCCGGTGCACGGTCGGAGGAGCTGAAGGATCTTCTCGGGCGAGCGTCTATCTCAGAAGAACACCTTGTGTTGATGAACACGCTGATTAGAAGGATTTCATCCACGGAAAGCAGATTGTATGAGGCCGCCAGGAGTTTACTGACAGGTTTTGAGGTACGCGAAATGATGTACCTTTTGACAGAGCCGCATATATAAAATGCACCCTGTATAGATAGTAGCCCCAGAGACTCTGTGTGTTGTCAAAAATGACGGCGCACAGAGGATCATAATCCCATGTATAATATGTCGCCCTTCCTATGTAGGTGGCGAAGTGTTCGGTGGCTAGCCGGACTGATGAATTTGCCGAGCTAAAGCGGCAACTTGACGTGGCAGATGCCGAAATCACGCTTGTAAAAGAGCAGTTGGATGAGGCACAAGGTATGCAATGTCTCCAAAAACATCTGGTAAGAGGAGCTTGATGCTCGTACCTTATAACATGTGTGCTTAATGCAGATGGTGCCGCTGCCGTGGAGAACCTTCGGGCGGAACTTTCTCGAGCCAAGGAGCAAGCCAGGAAAAGCGATGCGGCTGCCTTAAAGGCGGCTGAAGAGCTAAAAGCCGAACAGGCTGCTCACTGCCAGAGCAAGAAAGAAATGGCCGAGATGGCTGTAAAATTGAAGGATGCTGCCGACCGTTGTAAGCTTATTGAAAAAGAAGATAGGGTGGCACAGAAGGACCTTGAAAAGGTCACTGCCGAGGCCAAGGACATTCGCTCTGCGATGAGAGCTATGAAGGAGGAGCTACGTCAGGCCGGAGATATCACGGCTGGAAAGCCCTATATGCTGCGGATGAAGTTCGGGGATCCTAAGTGTGCTCCGATGGACCAGAAGTGGAGTGCGGCGAACACTTATCTGGATTTGGCGGCGAGTGCCGCGGACGCGATCGAACACTTCCGGGGTCTAGGTGACCACAAATTGGAAGAACTTTTTTGGTCGCAGTTCCACAATCTAGAGCGCCCACTTTCGGTATCCGATCGTTTGGCCGGATGGGCGGAGCTGAACAGGTTATCCAGACTCGCCATGAAGCATGTCGTGAGTCATCTGTGGCCGAAAGGGCCCGAGCCGAAGAGTTCTTTTAGCTTGGTGCAGCAGTTCCTTGGTGCGGTGTCGCGTATTGATGCAATGAAGAGGTCAGCGTGTATAGAGGGTGCACAGATGGATCTTGCCCGTGTCAAGACATACTGGGCGGAGATGAAGGCCAGTGCTGTTGCATCCTAGGATTCGGACGAAAGCCGAGTACCTGCCGAGCGCTATTTTGAGGAAGTTCTGCAGGGCGCTCGTTTAATAGAGACAGAGTGCTCGAAGGATGTTATGTTTGAATAACATGTACTGTTTCTAAAACAATGTTTCGATTGAATATAAAAGCTTTTTATGCTTGTGCTTTCAAGAATTTAGAATACCTCCTGTGTGGCCGTTAATGTATATGTATATATAACCTGAAAGATGGCAGCCGTTGGCTTCAGCCCCCACGCATATAATGCGGGGGTGTTCGCAGAAGGCGCATTTTCACACTTGATCCAACGTCTTGGTCCTATAAAGGAGGTGATAGCGCAGCGAACTAGGCAATCGGACTATAATGCTTTATCACTTTCACTTAGCCATAGGAGTTTGACAGTGGGGCTACTGAATAGCCCCTGGGGGCACCGCGCTTGCCCGAATTTGGGGCACGTGTGTGCCTGACCGGGAAACGACCCTTCGTTAATGTGGAGGAATCCTAAAGATTCCGGCTAGTCATCGAGTGGTTGACCAGTCTCTTGCTATATCATGACAGTCAGTTTTCGGGTTTCTCTATTGAGGTGCTCGCCTGGTCGAACCGAGGCACAATCGCAGTAGTTCTCCTAGTGTTGCCTTAGTTGATAGAGCGGAACGTAAGGCAGCAAAACACAGGAGCCGGGCAAACCCAACATTTGACCAAAGACATGATTCGGAGCTGATGCATATAAGGCCAAACTCGCGACGCCGAACACTCCCTAAGGTATTCGGTCTTTATGAAAATGGGCTGAACAAAAGCCGTGGTAAGAAATCCCTGGTGTCCAGGTACACGCAAAATTCTGGCGTGGCCACATGCCAAGACGCCAGCCTCCTCCTCGGTTATAGCAAAAAACCGGGGGATGTTATCAACAAGAGACAGTAAAAAAGGTTTACGCAGGGTCTTAATCTGAAAAGAATCCTTGAAACAGGTCCCTACTGCACGTCTGCGCCTGTGTCTCCATTGTGTCGTATCCTGGATGGGTGTAGCATGGTGTTCGTCTGTAAAAGAGAGGAACTTAGTTGAAAACAATCATGCGAGAAATCTATGTTAAAATAAACAAAGTATAATACAGAAAACGGATAGAATTGAGCTTTATTGTCTCTTGGTGTAAACGCGCGGAGCCCCTTGTACAGGGGTATGCGGCTATTAAGCCTTTGTATGTTTACGCTGGACTCATCGAGCCATGTCCGGGGTCTTGAACGACCTGTTTAGGTGCTATAACTAGTAAAGCTGGTTTAGTGTGCGGCTGCCAAGGCAGCCACACCCTCGTCCGCGCTCGAGGGACACTCGATATTTCGCTTTAATGAGATGATGCCTCGTGGACCGGGCATTTTGAGTGTAAGGGATGCATAATGAGGTATTGCGTTAAAGCGGGCGAAAGCTTCGCGTCCCAGTAGTGCTTGATAGCTACTTATGAATGGGGCGATGTGGAAGGTTAGCTTTTTGCTTCGGAAGTTGTCGGGGGAGACGAACATAACTTCTAACGAGAGGGAACCCATACAATGGGTATCTGGGCCTGGCGTGACTCCTTGAAAGGAAGTGTTGCCATGGCAAATTATTGCTGGCTTTATCCCCATTTTGCAGATTCTGTCCTAATATAGCAGGTTTAGATCACTGCCGTCGTCCAATAGGACTTGTGTAAAGTGGAGTCCGTCAATTATCGGATTTAAGACCAAGGTAGTCCAGCCTGCATTCCGGATACCTCTAGAGTAATCCTTATGATCGAAGGTGACTGGTTGTAACAACCAGTGGCGGCACTCCTCTGGGACAGGCCGTATGGCGCGTATCTCCATAGGCGCCACTCTGTTTTTCCCTTTTGTCACGTGAAGTGAATTTACTGTTTTGACTTCTTGCAGGAACTTCTTTTGTTCTCCGGTGCTCTGCTTGTGGGGTTCGTCGTCATCCTCGCTTGGTATGTCGAGCCCCTTGTGTTCGGCGTTGAGTTTGCCGGATTGCTTGAAGACCCAACAATCTCTGTGGGTGTGGTTTGCAGGCCTCCCGGGAGTACTGTGGATTTGGCATATTTTGTCCAAGATTTTGTTGAGGTTAGATAGCTCGTCCCTATTATCTTTGGGGGGCGGCTTTTTCTGATTCTGCCAAGAGCTTTTGAATCCGGCGTTGACTGTCGTGCTCTTCGGGCTGTTATCCTTGATCCGGCGCTGTTCCTTGCTATGGCGCGGTTTCCCCTTTCCATCTCTGACTTCGGATGTACTTGGGTCGCTGGTGCTGCTTCTTGCCAACCAGCTATCCTCTCCTGCGCAAAAGCGGGTCATGAGGCTTGTCAATGCGGCCATTGTTCTTGGCTTTTCTTGGCCGAGGTGTCTGGCGAGCCATTCGTCTCGAACGCTATGTTTGAAAGCTGCTAGGGCTTCGGCGTCCGGACAGTCGACTATCTGATTCTTTTTAGTAAGAAATCTGTTCCAGAGTTTCCGGGCTGATTCTCCGGGTTGTTGAGTTATATGACTTAGATCGTCTGCATCCGGAGGTCGGACATAGGTCCCTTGAAAATTTGCCCGAAAAGCATCCTCGAGCTCTTACCAACTTCCTATGGTGTTTTCGGGAAGGCTTTTGAGCCAATGCCGGGCTGGCCCTTTGAGCTTGAGGGGCAAGTATTTTATGGCGTGGAGGTCATCTCCTCTAACCATGTGTATGTGGAGGATATAATCCTCAATGCAGACTCCAGGATCTGTTGTTCCGTCGTATGCCTCTATGTTTACGGGCTTGAATCCTGCTGGAAATTCATGGTCCAGCACCTCGTCGGTGAAACATAGGGGATGTGCAGCGCCCCTGTATTTGGGTGTGCCGCGATGTTCGGATATTTGTTGCGTTGCATTGCTTACTAGAGCTTGCTTTCTTGGCCTGTAGATAGATCTAGTTGGGCCGTATTTTTGACGTGAATCCTTGTGCGGATCACGTGCCGGATCGAGTGCGGCAAACTTTGCCGCTCGATGTCGGTCATGGGGTCGTCTATCCGACCTGGTGGCTTCTTTGTTTTTTGACCGTGGGGGCTCTAAGGCCTCCTCATCAAATTCCGGTAGTAATTTTTGTTTCGGATAGCTCTTTGTGTGGTGACTGTCGCCGTACTTGTGTGCGGTGTTGAGTACCTTGCCCCAACTGATTCTGAGTGCATCTTCCGCTGTTTTGAGCTTCCGCTTCTGCTTTTTCAGGCTACGCGCAGTGGCGATGAGCCTTTGGTGGAGGTTCTTCTTCTCTAGCAACTTGTCAGGCGTGAGGTCGTCCGGACTATTATCTTCGTTGGGGACGGGTTGTTCGGTTTGTTTATCCAAGCTTCCCTATTCGGACGGTTGCTCGACGGTATGTTCATCGTCCGCCGGTTCATCCTGCTCTATCGCTGGGTCTCTGTCGAGGTGGGGTTTGGCACGGCGCTTACGCCGCCGCTTTGATTGCTTTTCGAGGGAACGATCCCTTGTTGCGCCCTTTTGAACCTCGTCATTATTTCTTTTAGGTGTGTCCACCATGTATACATCGTGGGATGAGGTGGTTGCCCAGTGCCCTATAGGCGCTGGTTCTTGTTCGTCTTCTTCATCGGCGTCTATGCCGTTGATGTCTTCGGAGTCGAAGTCGAGCATGTCAGTTAAATCGTCGACAGTGGCTACGAAGTGGGTGGTGGGTGGGTTTCGAACTTCCTCGTCGCCCCCATCCCAACCTTGCTGACCATAGTCCGGCCAGGGCTCTCCTGATAAAGAGAGAGACTTTAGTGACTTCAGGATGTTGCCAAAGGGCGAGTGTTGAAAGATGTCCGCGGCGGTGAACTCCATGATCGGAGCCCAATTGGGTTCGATCGGGAGAGGTGCGGAAGATTCGGAGTCCGGAATGGAGTCCGGCGCCTTGGAGTCACGAGCTCCGCGAAGTACAAGATTGGTGTTCGGCTCGATCGCCGTAGAGAGTGCAGCCCCCGAGGCGGCGTCCAGCCGCCCGTCCTCGATCGGCGCAGTCGGCTCCAAGCTAAGGGTCGGAGCGGACACCTAAGCGGCACTCTGGGCACTGTCCGGCGGCAGAGCTAGATCATGCCCCTCGTGACAGTGCGGCATGCTCGGCTGTGGCTCGAATCCGTCGAAGATCAAGTCCCCACAGATGTCAGCCGTGTAGTTTAAACTTCCAAATCTGACCTGATGGCCAGGGGCATAGCTCTCGATCTGCTCCAGATGGCCAAGTGAATTGGCCCGCAATTCAAAGCCGCCGAATACGAAGATCTGTCCGGCGAGAAAAGTCTCACCCTGGACCGCGTCATGGTTGATGATCGAAGAAGCCATCGGGCCTGAAGGTGACGACACAGAGGAACTCTCAATGAAAGCACCAATGTCAGTGTCAAAACCGGCGGATCTCGGGTAGGGGGTCCCGAACTGTGCGTCTAGGCGGATGGTAACAGGAGACAAGGGACACGATGTTTTTACCCAGGTTCGGGCCCTCTTGATGGAGGTAAAACCCTACTCCTGCTTGATCAATATTGACGATATGGGTAGTATAAGAGTTGATCTACCACGAGATCAGAGAGGCTAAACCCTAGAAGCTAGCCTATGGTATGATTGTTGTTCGTCCTACGAACTAAAACTCTCCGGTTTATATAGACACCGGAGAGGGCTAGGGTTACACAGAGTCGGTTACAATGGGAGGAGATCTACATATCATATCACCAAGCTTGCCTTCCACGCCAAGGAAAGTCCCATCCGGACACGGGACGAAGTCTTCAATCTTGTATCTTCATAGTCCGGGAGTCCGGCCAAAGGTCATAGTCTGGCCATCCGGACACCCCCTAATCCAGGACTCCCTCAATGAGCCTCAACACTCATTGGAACACATACATTGGTACCAATAAGTCAGTAGCTCATTTCATTGTTCCAGAGAACGGAGTTTTAGTCATCTTGCCCATAAGGCACGGTTCGCAAGTATCAAAATGATTCATAATCAAGTGATTCCAAAAGCCCATCAGCATGGAGTTTCTTCATGCGCTTTACACCAATATGACCCAAACGGCAGTGCCACAAATATGTTGCACTATCATTATCAACTTTGCATCTTTTGGCATCAATATTATGAATATGTGTATCACTACGATCGAGATTCAATAAACCATCAACATTGGGTGTATGACCATAGAAGGTTTTATTCATGTAAACGGAATAGCAATTATTCTCTGTCTTAAATGAATAATCGTATTGCAATAAACATGATCTAATCATATTCATGCTCAACGCAAACACCAAATAACACTTTTTTAGGTTCAACACTAATCCCGAAAGTATAGGGAGTGTGCGATGATGATCATATCAATGTTGGAACCACTTCCAACACACATCGTCACTTCATCCTCAACTAGTCTCTATTTATTCTGCAACTCCTGTTTCGAGTTACTAATTAATTTTGGCAACTGAACAAATATCAAATACCTAGGGGTTACTACGAGCACTAGTAAGATACACATCAATAACCTGTATATCAAATATACCTTTGTTCACTTTGCCATCCTTCTTATCTGCCAAATGTTTGGAGCAGTTCCGCTTCTAGTGACCATTTCCTTTTGCATTAGAAGCACTCATTTTCAGGATTGGGTCTAGCTTTGGGCATCTTCTCAAGAGTCACAACTTGGCCGCCGTTCTACTTGAAGTTCCCTTTCTATCCCTTTGCCCTTTTCTTTAAACTAGTGATCTTGTCAATCATCAACGCTTGATGCTCTTTCTTCATTTCTACCTTCGTCAATTTTAGCATCATGAAGAGCTCGGAAATCGTTTTTGTCATCCCTTGCATACTATAGTTCATCACGAAGTTCCAGTAACTTGGTGATGGTGACTAGAGAACTCTGTCAATCACTATCTTATCTGGAAGACTAACTCACACTTGATTCAAGCGATTGTAGTACCCGAACATTCTGAGCACATGCTCACTAGCTGAGCAATTCTCCTCCCTCTTTTAGGCAAAGTACTTGTCAGAGGTCTCATACCTCTTGACACGGACATGAGTCTGAAATAGCACTTTCAGCTCTTTGAACATCTCATATGCTCCGTGGTGTTCAAAATGTTTTTGAAGTCCCGGTTCTAAGCCGTAAAGCATGGTGCACTAAACTATCAAGCAGTCATCATATTGAGCTAGCCAAACGTTTATAACATATGCATCTGCTCCTGCAATAGGCATGTCACCTAGCGGTGCATTAAGGACATAATTCTTAAGTGCAGCAATGAGGATAAACCTCAGATCATGGACCTAGTCCGCATCATTGCTACTACCATCTTTCAACTTAGTTTTCTCTAGGAACACATATAAAAACATAGGGAAGCTATAATGCGAGTTATTGATCTACAACATAATTTGCAAAATACTATCAGGACTAAGTTCATGATAAATTGAAGTTCAATTAATCATATTACTTAAAAACTCCCACTTAGATAGACATCCCTCTAGTCATCTAAATTATCACGTGATCCAAATCAACTAAACCATGTCCGATCATCACGTGAGATGGAGTAGTTTTCAATGGTGAACATCACTATGTTGATCATATCTACTATATGATTCACGTTCGACCTTTCGGTCTCAGTGTTCTGAGGCCATATCTGCATATGCTAGGCTCGTCAAGTTTAACCCGAGTATTCTGTGTGTGCAAAACTAGCTTGCACCCATTGTATGTGAATGTAGACCTTATCACGCCGATCATCAAGTGGTGTCTCGGCACGACGAACTGTAGCAACGATGCATACTCAGGGAGAACACTTATACCTTGAAATTTAGTAAGGGATCATCTTATAATGCTACCGCCGTACTAAGCAAAATAAGATGCATAAAAGATAAACATCACATGCAATCAAAATATGTGACATGATATGGCCATCATCATCTTGTCCTCATGATCTCTATCACCGAAGCATCGTCATGATCTCCATCATCACCGGCTTGAAACCTTGATCTCCATCATAGTATCGTTGTCGTCTCGCCAACCATTGCTAAAACGACTATCGCTACTGCTTAGTGATAAAATAAAGCAATTACATTGCGATTGCATTTCATACAATAGAGCGACAACCATATGCCTCCTGCCAGTTGCTGATAACTCTGTTACAAAACATGATCATCTCATACAACAATTTATATCTCATCATGCCTTGACCATATCACATCACAACAAGCCCTGCAAAAACAAGTTAGACGTCCTCTACTTTGTTGTTGCAAGTTTTACGTGGCTGCTACGGGCTTCTAGCAAGAACTGTTCTTACCTACGCATCAAAAACACAATGATTTTTTGTCAAGTGTGTTGTTTTAACCTTCAACAAGGACCGACCGTAGTCAAACTCGATTCAACTAAAGTTGGAGAAACAAACACCCGCCAGTCACCTATGTGCAAAAGCACGTCGGTAGAACCAGTCTCGTGAACACGGTCATGTATTGTCGGTCCGGGCCGATTCATCCAACAATACCGCCGAATCAAAGTAAGACATTGGTGGTAAGCAGTATGACTATTATAGCCCACAACTCTTTGTGTTCTACTCGTGCATAAGACATATACGCATAGATCTAGGAGATGCATAGCAACAATATGGGAGGGTGTGTCCACGTACCCTCGTAGACCGAAAGAGGAAGCATTTAGTAATGCGGTTGATGTAGTCAAACGTCTTCGCGATCCAACTGATCCAAGTACCGAACGTACGGCACCTCCGCGGTCAGCACACATTCAGCTCGATGACGTCCCTCATGCTCTTGATCCAGTTGAGGACGAGGGTGACTTCCGTCAGCACGACGACGTGGCGACGGTGATGATAATGTTACTAGCGCAGGGCTTCGCCTAAGCACTGCGGTGATATGATCGAGGTGTGTAACTATCGAGGGGGGCACCGCACACGCCTAAGGCAAAACTTGGTGTGTTCTAGGGTGCCCCCCTGCCCCGTATATAAAGGAGGGAGGGGGAGGCTGGTCGGCCTATGCTAGGCGCGTCGAGAGAGGGGAGTCCTACTAGGACTCCAAGTCCTAGTAGGATTCCACCTAAAGAGGAGGGGGGCGCGCCCCCAACCCCTTGTCCAATTCGAACTGGGCTTGGGCGGCGCACAACCTCCTGGCCGCTGCCTACTCTTCCCACTTAGGCCCACTAAGGCCCAACAACTCCCCGGGGGTTCCGGTAACCTCCCGGTACTCCGGAAAAAACCCGAACTTTTCTGGAACCAATCCGATGTCCGAATATAGCCTTCCAACATATCAATCTTTATGTTTCGACCATTTTGAGACTCCTCATCACATTCGTGATCTCATCCGGGACTCCGAACAAACTTCGGTCATCAAAACACATAACTCATAATACAAATCGTCATCGAACGTTAAGCATGCGGACCCTACGGGTTCAAGAACTATGTAGGCATGATTGAGACACATCTCCGATCAATAACCAATAGTGGAGCATGGATGTTACATATTCTATGAAGATCTTTACCGGTCAAACCGCATAACAATATATGTTGTTCCATTTGTCATCGGTATGTTACTTGCCCGAGATTCGATCGTCGGTATCAGCATACCTAGTTCAATCTCGTTACCGGCAAGTCTCTTTACTCGTTCCGTAATACTTCATCCCGCAACTAACTCATTAGTCACATTGCTTGCAAGGCTTATAATGATGAGCATTACCAAGAGGGCCCAGAGATACCTCTCCGAAACACGGAGCGACAAATCCTAATCTTGATCTATGCCAACCCAACAAACACCTTTGGAGACACCTGTAGAGCATGTTTATAATCACCCATTTACGTTGTGACGTTTGATAGCACACAAGGTGTTCCTCTGGTATTCGGGAGTTGCATAATCTCAACATGTGTAAGTCATGAAGAAAGCAATAGCAATGAAACTATAACGATCATAATGCTAACCTAACGGATGGGTCTTGTCCATCACATCATTCTCCTAATGATGTGATCCCGTTCATCAAATGACAACACATGTCTATGGTTAGGAAACATAACCATCTTTGATTAACGAGCTAGTCTAGTAGATGCATACTAGGACACTATGTTTTGTCTATGTATTAACACATGTACAAAGTTTCCGATTAATACAATTCTAGCATAAATAATAAACATTTATCATGATATAAGGAAATATAAATAACAACTTTATTATTGCCTCTGGGGCATATTTCCTTCAGCAAGCAACTTAGTGTTGGAAATATGCCCTAGAGGCAATAATAAAAGTATTATTATTATATTTCCTTGTTCATGATAATTGTCTTTTATTCATGCTATAACTGTATTATCCGGAAATCGTAATACACGTGTGAATACATAGACCACAATATGTCCCTAGTGAGCCTCTAGTTGACTAGCTCGTTGTGATCAACAGATAGTCATGGTTTCCTGGCTATGGACATTGGATGTCGTTGATAACGGGATCACATCATTAGGAGAATGATGTGATGGACAAGACCCAATCCTAAGACTAGCACAAAAGATCATGTAGTTCATTTGCTAGAGCTTTGCCAATGTCAAGTATCTCTTCCTTTGACCATGAGATCGTGTAACTCCTGGATACCGTAGGAGTGCTTTGGGTGTATCAAACGTCACAACGTAACTGGGTGACTATAAAGGTGCACTACAGGTATCTCCGAAAGTATCTATTGTTTTATGCGGATCGAGACTGGGATTTGTCACTCCGTGTAAACGGAGAGGTATCTCTGGGCCCACTCGGTAGGACATCATCATATGCGCAATGTGACCAAGGAGTTGATCACGGGATGATGTGTTACGGAACGAGTAAAGTGACTTGCCGGTAACGAGATTGAACAAGGTATCGGTATACCGACGATCGAATCTCGGGCAAGTAAAATACCGCTAGACAAAGGGAATTGTATACGGGATCGATTGAGTCCTTGACATCGTGGTTCATCCGATGAGATCATCGTGGAACATGTGGGAGCCAACATGGGTATCCAGATCCGCTGTTGGTTATTGACCGGAGAACATCTCGGTCATGTCTGCATGTCTCCCGAACCCGTAGGGTCTACACACTTAAGGTTCGATGACGCTAGGGTTATAAAGGAAGCTTGTATGTGGTTAACGAATGTTGTTCGGAGTCCCGGATGAGATCCCGGACGTCACGAGGAGTTCCGGAATGGTCCGGAGGTAAAGATTTATATATAGGAAGTCCTGTTTCGGCCATCGGGACAAGTTTCGGGGTCATCGGTATTGTACCGGGACCACCGGAAGGGTCCCGGGGGCCCACCGGGTGGGGCCACCTGCCCCGGGGGCCACATGGGCTGAAGGGGGTGCGCCTTGGCCTACATGGGCCAAGGGCACCAGCCCCAAGAGGCCCATGCGCCAAGAGAAGAAAAAAAGGGGAGAGTCCTAAAGGGGGAAGGCACCTCCGAGGTGCCTTGGGGAGGATGGACTCCTCCCCATCCTTAGCCGCACCCCTTCCTTGGAGGAGGGGGCAAGGCTGCGCCCTCCCCCTCTCCCTTGGCCCTATATATAGTGGGGAAAAGGAGGAGCAATCATACCTAAGGCCTTTGGTTGCCTCCCTCTCCCTCCCGTGACACATCTCCTCTCCCGTAGGTGCTCGGAGAAGCCCTGCAGGGATTGCCACGCTCCTCCACCACCACCACGCCGTTGTGCTGCTGTTGGATGGAGTCTTCCTCAACCTCTCCCTCTCTCCTTGCTGGATCAAGGCGTGGGAGACGTCACCGGGCTGTACGTGTGTTGAACGCGGAGGTGCCGTCCGTTCGGCACTTGATCATCGGTGATTTGAATCACGACGAGTACGACTCCATCAACCCCGTTCACTTGAACGCTTCCGCTTAGCGATCTACAAGGGTATGTAGATGCAAACTCTCCTCCTTTCTACTCGTTGCTGGTCTCTCCATAGATAGATCTTGGTGATTCGTAGGAAAATTTTTGAATTTCTGCTACGTTCCCCAACAGTGGCATCAGAGCTAGGTCTATTGCGTAGATTCTTTGCACGAGTAGAACACAAAGTAGTTGTGGGCGTTGATGTTGTTCAATATGCTTACCGTTACTAGTCCAATCTTGTTTCGACGGTATTGTGGGATGAAGCGGCCCGGACCGACCTTACACGTACTCTCACGTGAGACAGGTTCCACCGATTGACATGCACTTGGTGCATAAGGTGGCTAGCGGGTGCCAGTCTCTCCCACTTTAGTCGGAACGGATTCGATGAAAAGGGTCCTTATGAAGGGTAAATAGCAATTGGCATATCACGTTGTGGTCTTGCGTAGGTAAGAAACGTTCTTTCTAGAAACCCATAGCAGCCACGTAAAACATGCAACAACAATTAGAGGACGTCTAACTTGTTTTTGCAGGGTATGCTATGTGATGTGATATGGCCAAGAAGAATGTGATGAATGATATGTGATGTATGAGATTGATCATGTTCTTGTAATAGGATTCACGACTTGCATGTCGATGAGTATGACAACCGGCAGGAGCCGTAGGAGTTGTCTTTATTTTTTGTATGACCTGCGTGTCATTGAAAAACGCCATGTAACTTACTTTACTTTATTGCTAAACGCGTTAGCCATAGAAGTAGAAGTAGTCGTTGGCGTGACAACTTCATGAAGACACGATGATGGAGATCATGATGATGGAGATCATGGTGTCATGCCGGTGACGATGATGATCATGGAGCCCCGAAGATGAAGATCAAAAGGAGCAAAATGATATTGGCCATATCATGTCACTATTTGATTGCATGTGATGTTTATCATGTTTATGCATCTTGTTTGCTTAGAACGACGGTAGTAAATAAGATGATCCCTTACAAAATTTCAAGAAGTGTTCTCCCCTAACTGTGCACCGTTGCTACAGTTCGTCGCTTCTAAGCACCACGTGATGATCGGGTGTGATGGATTCTTACGTTCACATACAACGGGTGTAAGACAGTTTTACACAGCGAAAACACTTAGGGTTAACTTGACGAGCCTAGCATGTACAGACATGGCCTCGGAACACGGAGACCGAAAGGTCGAGCATGAGTCGTATAGTAGATACGATCAACATGAAGATGTTCATCGACGTTAACTAGTCCGTCTCACGTGATGATCGGACACGGGCCTAGTTGACTCGGATCATGTGATCACTTAGATGACCAGAGGGATGTCTATCTGAGTGGGAGTTCATAAGATGAACTTAATTATCCTGAACATAGTCAAAAGACCTTTTGCAAATTATGTCGTAAGCTCGCGCTATAGTTCTACTGTTTTAGATATGTTCCTAGAGAAAATATAGTTGAAAGTTGATAGTAGCGATTATGCGATCAGTAGAAAGCTTATGTCCTTAATGCACTGCTCAGTGTGCTGAACCCCAAACGTCGTTTGTGGATGTTTCGAACATCGAACATACACGTTTTGATAACTACGTGATAGTTCAGTTAAATGGTTTAAGTAGAGGCACCAAAGACGTTTTCGAAATGTCGCGGAACATATGAGATGTTTCGAGGGCTGAAATTAGGATTTCAGGCTCGTGCCCACGTCAAGAGGCTTGAGACCTCCGATGATTTTCTTAGCCTGCAAACTAAGGAGAGAAGCTCAATTGTTGAGCTTGTGCTCAGATTGTCTGAGTGCAACAATCACTTGAATCGAGTGGGAGTTGATCTTCCAAATGAGATAGTGATGTTTCTCCAAAGTCATTGCCACCAAGCTGCTAGAGCTTCGTGATGAACTATAACATATCAGGGATAAATATGATGATCCTTGAAATATTCATGATGTTTGACACCGTGAAAGTAGAAATCAAGAAGGAGCATCAATTGTTGATGGTTGATGAAACCACTAGTTTCAAGAAGGGCAAGGGAACAAAGGGATACTTCATGAAACGGCAAATCAGCTGCTGCTCTAGTGAAGAAACCCAAGGTTGAACCCAAACCCGAGACTAAGTGCTTCTGTAATAAGGGGAACAACCACTGGAGCAGAATTACCCTAGATACTTGGTAGATGAGAAGGCTGGCAAAGTCGATAGAAGTATATTGGATATACATTGTGTTGATGTGTACTTTACTAGTACTCCTAGTAGCACCAGGGTATTAGATACCGGTTCGGTTGCTAAGTGTTAGTAACTCGAAATAAAAAGCTATGGAATAAACGGAGACTAGCTAAAGGTGAGCTGACGATATGTGTTGGAAGTGTTTCCAAGTTTGATGTGATCAAACATCGCACGCTCCCTCTACCATCAAGATTAGTATTAAACCTGAATGGTTTATTGAATCTCGATCGTAGTGATACACATTTTCATGCCAAAAGATATAAGATAGTAATGATAGTACCACTTACTTGTGGCACTGCCATGTAAGTCATAATGGTATAAAACGCATGAAGAAGCTCCATGTTGATGGATCTTTGGACTCACTCGTTTTTAAAAAGTTTGAGACATGCGAACCATGTCTATTGGTGTATATGCATGAAGAAACTCCATCGTTTGGACTCACTTGATTTTGGATCACTTGAGATATGCAAATCATACCACATAGGCAAGATGACTGAAAAACCTCGGTTTCAGTAAAATGGAACAAGATAGCAACTTGTTGGAAGTAACACATTTTGATGTGTGCACTCCAATGAGTGCTGAGGCATGCAGTGAATATCGTTATGTTCTTACTTCACAGATGATTCGAGTAGATGTTGAGAATATTTACTTGATGAAACACAAGTCTGAATTATTGAATGGTTCAAGTAATTTCAGAGTGAAGTAGAAGATCATTGTGACAAGAGGATAAAATGTCTATGATATGATCATAGAGATGAGTATCTGAGTTACGAGTTTTGGCACACAATTAAGACATTGTGGAAATTGTTTCGCAATTAATACCGCCTGGAACACCATAGTGTGATGGTGTGTCCGAACATCATAGTTGCACCCTATTGGATATGGTGCGTACCATGATGTCTCTTATCAAATTACCACTATTGTCCATGGGTTAGGCATTAGAGACAACCACATTCACTTTAAATAGGGCACCACGTAATTCCGTTGAGACGACACCGTTTGGAGAAACCTAAGTTGTCGTTTCTTAAAGGTTTGGGGCTGTGACGCTTATGTGAAAAAGTTTCAGGATTAAGCTCGAACCCAAAGCGGATAAAATACATCTTCATAGGACACCCAAAACAGTTGGGTATACCTCCTAATTCAGATCCGAAAACAATATGAATTGTTTCTAGAATCGGGTCCTTTCTCGAGGAAAGGTTTCTCTCGAAAGAGTTGAGTGGGAGGATGGTGGAGACTTGATGAGGTTATTGAACCGTCTCTTCAACTAGTGTGTGGCAGGGCACAGGAAGTTGTTCCTGTGGCACCTACACCAATTGAAGTGGGAGCTTATGATATTGATCATGAAACTTCGGATCAAGTCGCTACCAAACCTCGTAGGACGACAAGGACACGTACTACTTCGGAGTGGTAAGGTGATCCTGTCTTGAAGGTCATGTTGCTAGACAACAATAACCTACGAGCTATGGAGAAGCGATGGTGGGCCCGAATTCCGACAAATGGTTAGAAGCCATGAAATCCGAGATAGTATCCATATATCAGAACAAAGCATGGACTTTGATGGACTTGCCCGATGATCGGCAATCCATTGAGATAAATGGATCCTTTAAGAAGAAGACGGACGTGGACGGTAATGTCACCGTCTATGAAGCTCGACTTGTGGCGAAGAGTTTTTCACAAGTTCAAGGAGTTGACTACGATGAGATTTTCTCATCCGTAGCGATGCTTAAGTCCGTCGAAATCACGTTAGCACAAGCTGCATTTATGAAATCTGGGAGATGGATGTCAAAACGAGTTTCCTTACCAGTTTTCGTGAGGAAAGATTGTAGGTAATACAATCAGAAAGTTTTTGTCGATCCTAAAGGATGCTAAAAGGTATGCTAGCTCCAGCGATCCTTCTAAGGACTGGAGTGAGCATCTCGGAGTTGGAATGTATGCTTTGATGATGATCAAAGATTTTGGGTTTGTACAAAGTTTATGAGAAACTTGTATTTCCAAAGAAGTGAGTGGGAGCACTATAGAATTTCTGATGAGTATATGTTGTTGACATATTGTTGATCAGAAATGACGTAGAATTTCTGGAAAGCATATAGGGTTATTTTGAAAGTGTTTTTCAATGGAAAGCCTGGATTAAGCTACTTGAACATTGAGCATCAAGATCTATAAGGATAGATCAAAACGCTTAATGGTACTTTCAAATGAGCACATACCTTGACATGATCTTGAAGGTGTTCAAGATGGACCAGTCAAAGAAGGAGTTCTTGCCTGAGTTGTAAGGTACGAAGTTAAGACTTAAAGCTCGACCACGGCAGAATAGAGAGAAAGGACGAAGGTCGTCCCCTATGCTTAAGACGTAGGCTCTTCAGTATGCTATGCTGTGTACCGCACCTGAAGTGTGCCTTGCCATGAGTCAGTCAAGGGGTACAAGAGTGATCCAAGAATGGCTCACAGGACAGCGGTCAAAGTTATCCTTAGTAACTAGTGGACTAAGGAATTTTCTCGGTTATGGAGGTGATAAAGAGTTCGACGTAAAGAGTTACGACGATGCAAGCTTAACACCTATCCGGATAGCTCTGAGTAGATATATCAGATACATATAATGGAGCAACAATTTAGAATAGCTCCAAGTAGAACAGTTATTTGGATTAGCTCCAAATAGAGCGTGGTAGCTGCATCTAGGAGATGACATAGAGATTTGTAAAGCACACACGGATCTGAAAGGTTCAGACCTGTTGACTAAAACCACTCTCACAAGCAACATGATCAAACATAAAACTCATTGAGTGTTAATCACATAGTGATGTGAACTAGACTACTGACTCTAGTAAACTCTTGGGTATTAGTCACATGGCGATGTGACCTGTGAGTGTTAATCACATGGCGATGTGAACTAGATTATTGACTCTAGTGCAAGTGGGAGACTGTTGGAAATATGCCCTAGAGGCAATAATAAAAGTATTATTATTATATTTCCTTGTTCATGATAATTGTCTTTTATTCATGCTATAACTGTATTATCCGGAAATCGTAATACACGTGTGAATACATAGACCACAATATGTCCCTAGTGAGCCTCTAGTTGACTAGCTCGTTGTGATCAACAGATAGTCATGGTTTCCTGGCTATGGACATTGGATGTCGTTGATAACGGGATCACATCATTAGGAGAATGATGTGATGGACAAGACCCAATCCTAAGACTAGCACAAAAGATCATGTAGTTCATTTGCTAGAGCTTTGCCAATGTCAAGTATCTCTTCCTTTGACCATGAGATCGTGTAACTCCTGGATACCGTAGGAGTGCTTTGGGTGTATCAAACGTCACAACGTAACTGGGTGACTATAAAGGTGCACTACAGGTATCTCCGAAAGTACCTATTGTTTTATGCGGATCGAGACTGGGATTTGTCACTCCGTGTAAACGGAGAGGTATCTCTGGGCCCACTCGGTAGGACATCATCATATGCGCAATGTGACCAAGGAGTTGATCACGGGATGATGTGTTACGGAACGAGTAAAGTGACTTGCCGGTAACGAGATTGAACAAGGTATCGGTATACCGACGATCGAATCTCGGGCAAGTAAAATACCGCTAGACAAAGGGAATTGTATACGGGATCGATTGAGTCCTTGACATCGTGGTTCATCCGATGAGATCATGGTGGAACATGTGGGAGCCAACATGGGTATCCAGATCCCGCTGTTGGTTATTGACCGGAGAACATCTCGGTCATGTCTGCATGTCTCCCGAACCCGTAGGGTCTACACACTTAAGGTTCGATGACGCTAGGGTTATAAAGGAAGCTTGTATGTGGTTACCGAATGTTGTTCGGAGTCCCGGATGAGATCCCGGACGTCACGAGGAGTTCTGGAATGGTCCGGAGGTAAAGATTTATATATAGGAAGTCATGTTTCGGCCATCGGGACAAGTTTCGGGGTCATCGGTATTGTACCGGGACCACCGGAAGGGTCCCGGGGGCCCACCGGGTGGGGCCACCTGCCCCGGGGGCCACATGGGCTGAAGGGGGTGCGCCTTGGCCTACATGGGCCAAGGGCACCAGCCCCAAGAGGCCCATGCGCCAAGAGAATAAAAAAAAGGGGAGAGTCCTAAAGGGGGAAGGCACCTCCGAGGTGCCTTGGGGAGGATGGACTCCTCCCCATCCTTAGCCGCACCCCTTCCTTGGAGGAGGGGGCAAGGCTGCGCCCTCCCCCTCTCCCTTGGCCCTATATATAGTGGGGAAAAGGAGGAGCAATCATACCTAAGGCCTTTGGTTGCCTCCCTCTCCCTCCCGTGACACATCTCCTCTCCCGTAGGTGCTCGGCGAAGCCCTGCAGGGATTGCCACGCTCCTCCACCACCACCACACCGTTGTGCTGCTGTTGGATGGAGTCTTCCTCAACCTCTCCCTCTCTCCTTGCTGGATCAAGGCGTGGGAGATGTCACCGGGCTGTACGTGTGTTGAACGCGGAGGTGTCGTCCGTTCGGCACTTGATCATCGGTGATTTGAATCACGACGAGTACGACTCCATCAACCCCGTTCACTTGAACGCTTCCGCTTAGCGATCTACAAGGGTATGTAGATGCAAACTCTCCTCCTTTCTACTCGTTGCTGGTCTCTCCATAGATAGATCTTGGTGATTCGTAGGAAAATTTTTGAATTTCTGCTACGTTCCCCAACACTTAGTTTCATAGATAGGCAACTTAGTAACACTGATGGGCAACTTTCAATGTATTGTAGGTAACTGTAGGTAACTGAAATAACAATGGCAGGCAACTAAGCATCATTGGCAGGCAACTTATGAGTGTTTGTAGGCAACTTGTAGAAGTCAATGATAAGCAACTTCATAATATTGTAGGCAACTATTTTAAAAAGTTAGGCAACTGAGCAATAATGATAGGCAACTAGTTACCAATAGCAGGAAACTGAGCATCAGTGGTAGGCAATTTCATAGTATTTATAGGCAACTAAGCATCAACAATAGGTGACTAACTATCAACAATAGGCAACTAAGAAGCTATGACAGGAAATTTGGGAAAAATTCACAGGTACATAGTAGTGAAGTTGCTTGTATGTGGCACTAAAGGTGCCTCATGTGTTTGTGTGTTTTTCTCGTTTTTACATAAACCAACCTAATAGGCAGTTCTACTACGCCAAAAAGAAGAAGTTGTTTTGAAAGATCATGGATGTCGCCTAGAGGGGGGTGAATAGGCTCTTTAAGATAATTATGGTTTAGGCTTGAACAAATGCGGAATAAACCTAGCGGTTAATTTGTCAAGCACAAAACCTACAACAACTAGGCTCACCTATGTGCACCAACAACTTATGCTAAGCAAGATAAACTACTAGGTGATAGCAAGATATATGACAAGAAACAATATGGCTATCACAAAGTAAAGTGCATAAGTAAAGGGCTCGGGTAAGAGATAACCGAGGCACGCGGAGATGATGATGTATCCCGAAGTTCACACCCTTGCGGATGCTAATCTTCGTTTGGAGCGGTGTGGAGGCATGATGCTCCCCAAGAAGCCGCTAGCGCCACCGTAATCTCCTCACGCCCTCGCACAATGCAAGATGCCGTGATTCCACTAAGGGACCCTTGAGGGCGGTCACTAAACCCGTACAAATGGCAACCCTTGGGGGCAGTCACCGAACCCGTACACTTTGGCAAGCCTTGGAGGTGGCCACTGGAACCCGTCAAATTGCTCGAGGCGATCTCGACAACATAATTGGAGACCCCGACGCTTGCCTGGAGCTTTACACCATAAAGATTGAGCTCCGAACACCACCAACCATCTAGGGCACCAAGGCACCCAAGAGGAACAAGCTCAAGGGTACCAAGCACCCAAGAGTAATAAGCTTCTCAACTAGAAACTTCCATGTATCACCATGAAGAACTCAAACCGATGCACCAAATGCAATGGTAAGGGCACAAAGAGTGCCCAAGTCCTTCTCTCCCAAATCCCACCAAAGCAACTAATGGTAGGGAGGAAAATGAGAGGAAGAACGAAGAAGAGAACATGAAGAACTCCAAGATCTAGATCCAAAGGGTTCCCCTCACATAGAGGAGAAAGTGATTGGTGGAAACATAGATCTAGATCTCCTCTCTCTTTTCCCCAAGAACTAGCAAGAATCCATGCAGGGATTGAGAGATAGAAAGCTCGAAGAAGGTCAATGATGGGGGAAGAACACGAACTAAGGGGATAAGGTTCAATAGGGAAGAAGATTCCCTTTTATAGGTGGGGTGAAAATCCAACCATTATCCCCATTATCAGCCCGTAGCGGGCGGTAGCGGTACTACCGCTGGCCGCAGCGGTACTGCTGCTCGGCCCAGCGGTACTACTGCTGGGACCTCACACATCGCCTAAGGGAGAAGAAACGGAGAGGGGGTGATTGAGCGGCACTAGTAGTGGTAGTAGGGGTTGTAATACTACTTACAAGCAGTACTACCGCTCCTATTGCTGCTGCTACTGCCGCTGAACCCGATACAAGACACACAGGTCTCGAGTCGAGGCGGTACTAGCACGGAACCGGAGCCATGGTACCGCCTGTGGTCGTGGGCGATACTGCCGCTTTGAAGCAGCGGTACTACTTGTAAATGCTTCTAGTGCCACCCCTAGTTGATTTTGGAGTATTGACGACAAACCTGGTTAAGGGACTAATGTGTTTGTGAGAATTGCAGGATAACACGGTAGTAGTCCCTCATTGATTCGGTTTACCTACCGGAGATGACCCCTAAAAATGTGTGAAGACAATGGTGGTCTATGAAGCTATTCACGTTGAAGACTATGACATGAGAAGACATCGCGTGAAGACTATGGAGCGTGAAGACTTAGTTGTTTTGTTGTTTCCTTTTCTTCTCTGTTGAGTCATAGGAACCACCACACTGTTAAGTGGGGTCCAAGTGAACAAAGTCAGAGTGACTGAAGTGATGCTCAACCAAATCCTATGTCTTCGAGCAAAGACAATGAGAGCAAATCTTATCCAGAGTCGGATGAGTCAGCTTTACTTGTAGCCCAAGTCAAGCTGCCGCGTGTGTTTGAAATCTAACTGTTGGGACACGTGTAAGTTCTTTAGTGACCCAGGGTCATTTCGGACAAATCAGGTCGGGTTGCCCAGTGGCTATAAATATCCCACCCCCTCCACCATAAATTGGAGGCTGCTCAGAGTTAGTACACGACTTTTGTCGTTTGAGAGCAGCCCACCTCCGAAGCATTTGAGAGAGAATCCTTGCAAGGACAAAGCCCAAACCACCCAGAGCCCAAAGAGTGTTTGGCATCACTGAAGTCTTTCTATCCGCGTGATCCGAAGACTTGTTACACTTGAGGACTGTGAATCCTCCAGGCGGTTAGGCGTCGCGTTCTGAGCATCCAAGAGTCATTGTGGATTGCCGGTGAACGAAGTCTGTGAAGGTTTGCAAGTCTACCTTGAAGACTTACTAGAGTGATTGGGTGGGGACTAGGTGTCCTTATCTCAAGGGGAATAAGGTGAAGACACGGTCTTCTGAGTTGAATCTCAGCCTCCCTAACTAGACGTACAGTTGTCACAGCAACTGGAACTGGTCAAACAAATCTCTGTCCTCTCCAAGCTACTGGTTCTATCTCTCACTTCTCTTTACTTACAGTTTGTCTTCGTGAAGTCATTGCCTGCTTGCATCATCTGTTTGACTTCACTGTGTGACTACTTGTTCTGATTGGCTTCATACTATCTTCCATCCTGATCCTTACTACCTAGCTGCTAATAGTCTTTGTGCTTTCACTTCATTGAATACTTGACTATGGCTTGCCTAGTGTAGTCTTCCTTCCGCTGCATACGAATAGTATCATTTCTATTGTTTGTCTTTGAACCTCCCATGTTTTGAAGACTTACATAAAAATCGCCTATTCACCCCCCCCTCCAGTCGATAACTAGCTCTTTCAATTGGTATCAGAGCAAGGTACTCCCTTGTTCTGTGTGATTCGGTTTAACCACCTAGATTTTTAGCTATGTCGACTGCAGGGATAATCAAAGTCTCCACTGCGTGCCCCATCTTCGATGGCACTGAATACCCCTACTGGAAGAATAAGATGCACATGCATCTTGAAGCCATGGATGTCGATCTGTGGTATGTCATCAAGAACGGCATTCCCAAGACCGGTGAAGGTGTCACCCCTGCTGATGTCAAGAAGTTTGTTTAACTGGACTCTACTGCCAAGAACATCATCTGTGGTCATCTGACCAAAGGACAGTATGGTCGTGTGAGTGCTCCGGAAACATCGAAGCTAGTTTGGGACTGGCTCTCTAAGGTCAATGAAGGTGTCTCAACTGAGCGTGGTCAAAGGATCAGTGTTCTCCACAACCTCTTCAACCTATTCAAGAGACACGACAACGAGAACGTCGAGCTCACATTTGATTGCCTCACTGATATCACAAATGAGCTCCAAGCACTCGGCGCCACTGAGATCACGAAGCATGAAATAGTCAATACACTACTGAGATCACTTGACAGCTCATTTGACACCTTAGCCCTGATGATACAAGAACACCCTGACTTCAAGACTCTCGATCCGTATGACATACTTGAGAGGGTCAATACACATGAGTTTCAGCTATCTGAGAAACGAGATATCTATGGCCCCAACTATGGCCGAACTCGCGCTTTGAAGGCAAAGGTTGTTTTCTCATCTGAAGAAGAATCTGACTGCAGTTCTGGTGATCCTGAAGACATTGAAAAGGAGCTTGCTATGCTTGTGAAGAAGTTCCATAAATTCACCAAGAAGAAAGGATTTAGAAAGTCTTCACGATCCAGCTCAAGAAATAATGAAGCTTCCACCCATGAGCACAAGAAGAGAACCTGCCACAAGTGCAAGAAACCTGATCACTACATCTCTGTCCACAGTGGGACAATGAGAAGAAGAAGAAGAAGATCAAAGAATATGATTTTGATGACAAGAAGAAGCAGAAATCCTCCAAGTCTTCTTCCAAGTCTTCTTCAAAGTCTTCATCACACAAGAAGAGCTCATCTGGCAAGGCTCGTGCTTTTGTTGGCAAGGAGATGGTTTCAGAGGAGGAGTCTGCTTCTGAGGAGGCGGAGATGGAGTCCGAGGAGGAGTCCGACTCTGGTGTTGCGAGTTTGGCTCTAGCTACAGCCTATGTTGCCAACTCCATCTTCAACACTGAAGACAATGGCTCCGTCACCAACGCTGATGATATTGACAGGGACGACTCGGCTCCCACCTTCTACTTCATGGCACATGGTGCCAAGGTAAAATCACACGATGCCTACTTTCAAACATCAAGTGAAGATGACTCTGATGGTGAATCCAAACCTAGTTGCAAAACACTTGCTAAAATTGCAACTGAACAATAGAAAGCTATGGAACATATTCAAAAACTGTTAGACAAAAGCGATGACCTGTTGGACGCGGAAATGACCCAATCTCAGTCCTTAATTGAAGACATAAAAAATCTTCATGTTAAGTACGAAGAACTTGAAGGTCGTCATGAAACGCTCACAACAACTCATGAAAAGCTTTCCTACGATTATCTTCAAAGGAAGCAAGATCTTGAGAAATTGAGAGCGATTCATGAAGATCTTCAAAAAGAGAACGAGTCACTTCACGCTCAACAGATCAGTCCCACTCAGGAAGGATTTGAACCACCATGTCTAAAATGTATTGAGCGTGATAACGCTACCTCTGTTGTTGAATGTTCTACTGCTACTACTGTTGCAATATCTTCAACTGCTGATGTGGAAACTAACCCCTCTGCTGAGGATACCACTACTATTGCTGATGATAATGCTAGGTTGAAGACACTGCTTGAGACAGGGATGTACAAAAGTCTCAAAGGGCATCAGACATTATGTGATGTCCTCAAAAGGAAGATTCTGAACCAAAACCCTAGGAAAGAGGGTGTTGGGTTCGAGAGGAAAATGAATGTTGATGGGTCATACTGGAAGCCTGAGCAGTACCCCAAAACCACTTGGGTTGCTGATAGGTCTCCAACGTATCTATAGTTTTTGATTGTTCCATGCTATTATATTACCTGTTTTGGATGCTTATGGGCTTTATTCTACATATTTATATCATTTTTGGGACTAACCTACTAACCGGAGGCCCAACCCATATTGCTATTTTTTTTGCCTATTTCAGTATTTCGAAGAAACGGAATATCAAACAGAGTCCAAACGGAATGAAACCTTCAGGAGCGTTATTTTTGGAACAAATCTGATCCGGAGAGCCCGGAGTGCAAGTCAAGAAAGCTCCGAGGGCCCCATGAGATAGGAGGGCGCGCCCCCCTGTCTCGTGGGCCCCTCGGGCGTCCACCGACGTACTTCTTCCTCCTATATATACCTACGGACCCCAAAAACATCCAGGGGCACCACGAAACACAATTTCCACCACCATAACCTTCTGTATCCGCGAGATCCCATCTTGGAGCCTTCGTCGGCACTCTACCGGAGGGGGAATCGACCACGGAGGGCCTCTACATCAACATCCTTGCCCCTCCTATGAGTTGTGAGTAGTTTACCACAGACCTACGGGTCCATAGTTATTAGCTAGATGGCTTCTTCTCTCTTTTTGGATCTCAATGCAATGTTCTCCCCCTCTCTTGTGGAGATCTATTCGATGTAATCTCTTTTTGCGGTGTGTTTGTCAAGATCCGATGAATTGTGAGTTTATGTTCAGATTTATCTATGGATATTAATTGAATCTTCTCTGAATTCTTTTCTGTATGATTGAGTTATCTTTGCAAGTCTCTTCGAATTATCGGTTTGGTTTGGCCTACTAGATTGATCTTTCTTTCCATGGGAGAAGTGCGTAGCTTTGGGTTCAATCTTGCGGTGTTCTTACCCTGTGACAGAAACAGTTGCAAGACATGTATTGTATTGTTGCCATCGAGGATAACAAGATGGGTTTTATATCATATTGCATGAGTTTATCCCTCTACATCATATCATCTTGCTTAATGCGTTACTCCGTTCTTATGAACTTAATACTCTAGATGCATGCTGGATAGCAGTCGATGTGTGGAGTAATAGTAGTAGATGCAGGCAGGAGTCGGTCTACTTGTTTTGGATGTGATGCCTATATACATGATCATGCCTAGATAATGTCATAATTATTTGCTTTTCTATCAATTGCTTGACAGTAATTTGTTCACCCACTGTAATACTTATGCTCTCGAGAGAAGCCTCTAGTGAAACCTATGGCCCCCGGGTCTATCTCTTATAATATTTGCTCTCAATCTACTTTTATTTGCATCTTTACTTTCTTGCATCTATATTATAAAATACCAAAAATATATTTATCTTATCATATTATCTCTATCAGATCTCACTTTCGCAAGTGGCCGTGAAGGGATTGACAACCCCTTTATTGCGTTGGTTGCGAGTTCTCAGTTTGTTTGTGTAGGTGTGTGGGACTTTTGAGGAGCCTCCTACTGGATTGATACCTTGGTTCTCAAAAACTGAGGGAAATACTTATGCTACACTTGCTGCATCACCCTCTCCTCTTCGGGGAAAACCAATGCTAGCTCAAGACGTAGCAAGAAGGATTTTTGGCACCGTTGCCGGGGAGGTCTTCGCTCAAGTCAAGACATACCAAGTACCCATCACAAACTCATCTCCCTCGCATTTATATTATTTGCCATTTGCCTCTCGTTTTCCTCTCCCCCACTTCACCCTTGCCGTTTTATTCGCCCTCTCTTTCCCAATCTCCTGTCTTTTCGCTCGCCTTTTTCCGTTTGCCGTTTTCTGTTTGCTTGTGTGTTGGATTACTTGTTGCCATGGAACAAGATAATACCAAGTTGTGTGATCTCTCGAATACCAATAATAATGATTTCCTTAGTACTCCGATTTCTCCTCTTAATGATGTTGAGTCTTGTGAAATCAATACTGCCTTGCTGAATCTTGTCATGAAAGATCAATTCGCCGGCCTTCCTAGTGAAGATGTCGCTACTCATCTAAACAATTTTGTTGATTTGTGTGACATGCAAAAGAAGAAAGATACAGATAACAATATTGTCAAATTGAAGTTATTTCCGTTTTCACTTAGAGATCATGCTAAAGTTTGGTTTTCGTCTTTGCCTAAAAATAGTATTGATTCTTGGAACAAGTGCAAATATGCTTTTATCTCTAAGTATTTTCCTCCCGCTAAGATCATCACTCTTAGGAACGATATTATGAATTTTAAACAACTTTATCATGACCATGTTTCCCAATCTTGGGAAAGAATAAAATTGATGCTTCGCAATTGCCCTACTCATGGTTTGAATTTATGGATGATCATACAAAATTTTTATGCCGGTTTGAACTTTGCTTCTAGAAATCTCTTAGATTCGGCCGCGGGAGGCACATTTATGGAAATTACATTAGGAGATGCTACAAAATTGCTTGATAATATTATGGCTAATTATTCTCAATGGCACACCGAAAGATCTTCTAGTAAAAAAGTGCTTGCTATAGAAGAAATCAATGTTTTGAGTGCAAAGATGGATGAACTTATGAAGATGTTTGCTACTAAAAATACTCCTCTTGATCCCAATGATATGCCTTTGTCTTCTTTGATTGAGAATAATAATGAATCTATGGATGTGAATTTTGTTGGTAGGAATAATTTTGGAAACAATGCTTATAGAGGAAATTTTAATGCTAGACCGTTCCCTAGTAATCCCTCTAATAATTATGGAAATTCCTACAGTAATTCTTATGGTAATTTTAATAATATTCCCTCTGATTTTGAGAATAGTGTGAAAGAATTTATGATTTCTCAAAAGAATTTTAATGCTTTGCTTGAAGAAAAATTGCTCAAAGTTGACGATTTGGCTAGGAACGTTGATAGACTTTCGCTTGATGTTAATTCTCTTAAACTTGGATCCTCTTCTCCTAAGAATGATACCAATGAGTCTCTCAAAGTAATGAGAATCTCCATTGACGAGTGCAAGGAAAGAACCGCTAGATTGCATGCTAAAAAAGAAAGCTTTATAAAAGCGTGTTCTTCTAATCTACATGAAAATAATGATGATGATCTTAAAGTTATTGATGTGTCTCCTATTAGATCTATGTTTTGAAATATATTTTGATGATTATGGGACTGATGATGAATCAACTTTGCCTACAAGGCGTCCCAAAAATTCGGAGTCTTTAGATCTTAATGCTAAATTTGGTAAAAGAGAGATTGGAGAATCCTCAACTTCTAATAATGTTGAACCCACTATCTCGGATTTCAAGGAATTTGATTATGATAATTGCTCTTTAAAAGGTCGTATTTCCTTGTTGCAATCCGTTGTTAATTCTCCTCATGCTTATAGTCAAAACAAAGCTTTTACCAAACATATTGTTGACGCCTTGATGCAATCTTATGATGAAAAACTTAATTTGCAAGTTTCTATACCTAGAAAACTTAATGATGAGTGGGAACCTACTATAAAGATTAGAATTAAAAAAATTGAGTGTTTTGCTTTGTGTGATTTGGGTGCTAGTGTTTATGTGATATTCTAGATTTCCATGATCTTGATGATTGCTCTTTAAATTTGCACCTTGCGGATTCCACCATTAAAAAGCCTACGGGAAGGATCAATGATGTTCTTATTGTTGCTAATAGAAATTTGGTACCCGTAGATTTTATCGTTCTTGATATAGATTGCAATCTTTCTTGCCCTATTATTCTTGGTAGACCTTTCCTTAGAACGATTGGTGCGATTATTGATATGAAAGAAGGGAACATTAGATTCCAATTTCCTTTAAAGAAAGGCATGGATCACTTTCCAAGAAATAAAGTCAAATTACCTTATGAATCTATCATGCGTGCTACTTATGAATCAAGTGTCAAAGATAGCACTCGTTAGATCTATCCTTGCTTTTATGCCTAGCTAGGGGCGTTAAACGATAGCGCTAGTTGGGAGGCAACCCAATTTTCTTTATGTTCTTTCTTTTTGTTCCTGTTTAGTGTTAAATTTTGTTCCTACTTTCTGTTTAGATGTGTTTTTATCTTTTGTTTAGTGTTTGTGCCAAGTAGAACCTATAGGATAAACTATGATGATGGTTGATTTGATTCTGCTGAAAAACAGAAACTTTGCGCTCACGAGAAAAAAATTCAATAAATCACAGAAAATAGCTTTTGCATTGATTCTTCTTGATGCTGATCAATAAAAAAATTGTCCAGTACGTCCTATTTTGGTAGGATTTTTAGAGTTCCAGAAGTTTGCGTTAGTTACAGATTGCTACAGACTGTTCTGTTTTTGACAGATTCTGTTTTTCGTGTGTGGTTTGCTTATTTCAATGCATCTATGGCTAATAAATTAGTTTATAAACCATAATGAAGTTGGAATACATTAGGTTTAACACCAAAATAAATAAATAATGAGTTCATTGCAGTACCTTATGTGGTGGTTTTGTTTTCTTTCACTAACGGAGCTTATAAGATTTCCTGTTGAGTTTTGTGTTGTGAAGTTTTCAAGTTTTGGGTAAAGCTTTTATGGACTATGGAATAAAGAGTGGCAAGAGACTAAGCTTGGGGATGCTTATGGCACCCCAAGATATTCAAGAATAGCCAAAAGCCTAAGCTTGGGGATGCCCCGGGAAGGCATCCCCTCTTTCGTCTTCGTTCATTGGTAACTTTACTTGGAGCTATATTTTTATTCGCTACATGATATGTGTTTTGCTTGGAGCGTCGTGTATTATATTGGTCTTTGCTTGTTAGTTTATCACAATCATCCTTGATGTAACACACCTTTTTGGAGAAGCCTATTTGATTAGAATTTACTAGAATACACTATGTGCTTCACTTATATCTTTTGAGCTTGATACTTTTTGCTCTAGTGCTTCACTTATATCTTTTAGAGCATGGTGGTGGATTAATTTTATAGAAATTGCTAATCTCTCATGCTTCACTTATATTATTTTGATAGTCTCTTAGAACATCATGGTATTTTCTATGGTTTTAATTTGGTCCTAGAATGATGAGCATCCAAGTTGGGTATAATAAAAACTATCATAGAAAGGGAATTGGATGCTATGATCAATTTGATGCTTGATAATTGTTTTGAGATATGGAGGTAGTAATATTAAAGTCATGCTAGTTGGGTGATTATGGATTTAAATAATGCTTGTGTTGAAGTTCATGATTCCCGTAGCATGCACGTATGGTGAACCGCTTTGTGATGAAGTTGGAGCACAATTTTATTTATTGATTGTCTTCCTTATGAGTGGCAGTCGGGGACGAGCGATGGTCTTTTCCTACCAATCTATCACCCTAGGAGCATGCGTGTAGTACTTTGTTTTTTGATGACTTTTAAATTTTTACAACAAGTATATGAGTTCTTTTGATTAATGTTGAGTCCATGGATTATACGCACTCCTTTCACCCCTCCATTATTGCTAGCCTCTCTTGTATCGTGCAACTTTCGCAGGTACCATACACCCATCATACTCCTTCCTCAAAACAGCCACCATACCTACCTATTATGGCATTTCCATAGCCATTCCGAGATATATTGCCATGCAACTTTCCACCGTCCCATTCATATGACACACATTACTTTTGTCATATTGCTTTTTGCATGAACATGTAGTTGAAATTGTATTTGTGGCAAGGCCACCTTCATAATTTTCATACATGTCACTCTTGATTCATTGCATATCCCGGTACACCGCCGGAGGCATTCATATAGAGTCATATTCTGTTCTAAGTATTGAGTTGTAATTGTTGAGTTGTAAGAAAAATAAAAGTGTGATGATCATCATTATTAGAGCATTGTCCCAGTGAGGAAAGGATGATGGAGACTATGATTCCCCCATAAGTCAGGATGAGACTCCGGACGAAAAAAAAGGGTGGCCATAAAAAAACAGAAAAGGCCCAATAAAAAATGAGAGAAAAATAGAGAAGGGACAATGCTACTATCTCTTTTCCACACTTGTGCTTCAAAATAGCACCATGATCTTCATGATAGAGAGTCTCATATGTTATCGCTTTCATTTACTAGTGGGGATTTTTCATTATAGAACTTGGCTTGTATATTCCAATGATGGGCTTCCTCAAAAGTGCCCTAGGTCTTCGTGAGAAAGCAAGTTGGATGCACCCCACTAGTTTTCTTTTGTTGAGCTTTCATATATTTATAGCTCTAGTGCATCCGTTGCATGGCAATCCCTACTCGCTCACATTGATATCTATTAATGGGCATCTCCGTAGCCCGTTGATACGCCTAGTCGGTCTGAGACTATCTTCTTCCTTTTTGTCTTCTCCACAACCACCTTTCTATTCCACATATAGTGCTATGTCCATGGCTCACGCTCATGTATTGCGTGAAAGTTGAAAGAGTTTGAAATTGTTAAAGTATGAAACAATTGCTTGGCTCGTCATCGGGGTTGTGCATGATTAAATACTTTGTGTGATGAAGATAGAGCTTAGCCAGACTATATGATTTTGTAGGGATAACTTTCTTTTGGCCATGCTATTTTGAGAAGACATGATTACTTTCTTGGTATGCTTGAAGTATTACTATTTTTTATGTCAATATGAACTTTTATTTTGTATTACTTGGATCTGAACATTCATTCCACAATGAAATAAAATTACATTATGAATTATGCTAGGTAGCATTCCACATCAAAAATTCTCTTTTTATCATTTACCTACTCGAGGACGAGCAGGAATTAAGCTTGGGGATGCTTGATACGTCTCCAACGTATCTATAATTTTTTATTGTTCCATGCTATTATATTACCTGTTTTGGATGCTTATGGGCTTTATTCTACATATTTATATCATTTTTGGGACTAACCTACTAACCGGAGGCCCATCCCATATTGCTGTTTTTTTGCCTATTTCAGTATTTCGAAGAAAAGGAATATCAAATGGAATCCAAATGGAATGAAACCTTCGGGAGTGTTATTTTTGGAACAAATCTGATTCGGAGATCCTGGAGTGCAAGTCAAGAAAGCTCCGAGGGCCCCACGAGATAGGAGGGTGCCCCCCTGTAGGGCGCGCCCCCCTGTCTCGTGGGCCCCTCGGGCGTCCACCGACGTACTTCTTCCTCCTATATATATCTACGAACACCGAAAACATCCAGGGGCACCACGAAACACAATTTC
Source organism: Triticum aestivum (assembly GCF_018294505.1). Taxonomy (NCBI): domain Eukaryota; kingdom Viridiplantae; phylum Streptophyta; class Magnoliopsida; order Poales; family Poaceae; genus Triticum; species Triticum aestivum. Next base: position 707,316,600 of record NC_057807.1, read on the forward strand.
CACCACCGTAACCTTCTGTATCCGCGAGATCCCATCTTGGAGCCTTCGTCGGCACTCTGCCGGAGGGGGAATCGACCACGGAGGGCCTCTACATCAACATCCTTGCCCCTCCTATGAGTTGTGAGTAGTTTACCACAGACCTACGGGTCCATAGTTATTACCTAGATGGCTTCTTCTCTCTTTTTGGATCTCAATACAATGTTCTCCCCCTCTCTTGTGGAGATCTATTCGATGTAATCTCTTTTTACGGTGTGTTTGTCAAGATCCGATGAATTGTGAGTTTATGTTCAGATTTATCTATGGATATTAATTAAATCTTCTCTGAATTCTTTTATGTATGATTGAGTTATCTTTGCAAGTCTCTTCGAATTATTGGTTTGGTTTGGCCTACTAGATTGATCTTTCTTGCCATGGGAGAAGTGCTTAGCTTTGGGTTCAGTCTTGTGGTGTTCTTACCCAGTGACAGAAAGGGTTGCAAGACACGTATTGTATTGTTGCCATCGAGGATAACAAGATGGGGTTTATATCATATTGCATGAGTTTATCCCTCTACATCATATCATCTTGCTTAATGCGTTACTCCATTCTTATGAACTTAATACTCTAGATGCATGCTGGATAGCGGTCGATGTGTGGAGTAATAGTAGTAGATGCAGGCAGGAGTCGGTCCACTTGTTTTGGATGTGATGCCTATATACATGATCATGCCTAGATAACGTCATAATTATTCGCTTTTCTATCAATTGCTTGACAGTAATTTGTTCACCCACCGTAATACTTATGCTCTCGAGAGAAGCCTCTAGTGAAACCTATGGCCCCCGGGTCTATCTCTTATCATATTTCCTTTCAATCTACTTTTCTTTGCATCTTTACTTTCTTGCATCTATATTATAAAATACCAAAAATATATTTATCTTATCATATTATCTCTATCAGATCTCACTTTCGCAAGTGGCCGTGAAGGGATTGACAACCCCTTTATTGCGTTGATTGCGAGTTCTCAGTTTGTTTGTGTAGGTGCGTGGGACTTTTGAGGAGCCTCCTACTGGATTGATACCTTGGTTCTCAAAAACTGAGGGAAATACTTACGCTACACTTGCTGCATCACCCTCTCCTCTTCGGGGAAAACCAACGCTAGCTCAAGACATAGTAGTTGCTGCAAAGGAACTTTCAGTAGATCCATCCACCTTATCTGGTTTCACTTGTGCTAACCCTATTATCATTGATGAATCCTTTGATGCAAACTATAAACTGTTTAAGAATCAGAATGGTGAAGTGTTTGCCAGGTATATTAGTACTAACTGCAGGAATGGACCACCTATGAAGAAGATATGGGTACCCAAAAGTTGTCTTGAGAATCTTCCAGTGAATGTCATCATGACACCACCTGTGAAGAAGACAAACCCCATACCAAAGGCTTCATATGGTCCAAAAGCTTCATATAGACCAAGGACTCATCTGAGTCACCCTAACGTCAATGTTTTGCAGGGAAATCATACTCAGACCCATGAATATAAGCGTGTTTCCTCAAACCGCTATGTTCATAGAACTAAGAACTTTTCTGCTTATTCCTATGAGTATTATTCACCTCCTGCAAGGCTATTTACTAGGGCTCCAAAGCCGAAGTTCTCAGATGCTGCACTTAGACTCATTGCTTCTAAGCCACCCCTGAAAATGTGGGTGGTTAAGAAAACTTAACTCTCTTTTGCAGGGAAAGGTCTTCAGCCGGAAATCAAAGGCGTCCAATGCTAATGCTGGGACCTTAAACATCTTGTGGGGCCCAAGATAAAATGCCCAAATGGTCTTACTATGTATTTCTTCCTGGGATTCCTTGACACTCATCCTATCTATCCTAACCAAGATCTAAATTTCCATGTTCCACTTGTTCGTCAAATGTTTATGCTTCACAACACGCTTGGTGAAGCCTATCCCCCAAACTGCACTTGAGGCTATGACACCTCGTACTTCAGAATGGATTATGGACAGTGGATGCACTAACCACATGACTGGTGATCGAAGTCTTCTGATGGATTCAACATTACGTCCATCAGACAAGAGTCACATCACATTTTCTGACACTGGTAAAAGCAAGGTATTGGGTCTAGGTAGAGTTGCAATATCAAGGGATCAGCACATGGATAAAGTGATGCTTGTTGAATCCCTTGGTTTCAACTTAATGTTTGTCTCAATGCTTTGTGACTTAAACATGATTCTGCTATTTGGAAAATATTGTTGCCTTGTACTAATGGAATCTGACAAGTCTCTAGTCATTGAAGGGTATCGGAAAGATGATCCGTATATGGTAGATTTCCCAGCAGGACCAAAGATGGTTGTATGCCTTCTAGAAAAAGCTTCAGAGTGCTGGCTTTGGCATCGAAGGCTAGGGCATGCTTGCATGAGGAACTTGCACACTCTCGCGAAGAAGAATCATGTCGTGGGCATCGAAGGCGTCAAGTTCAAGAAGGATCATCTGTGTGGTGCCTGCGAAGCTGGAAAAATGACAAGAGCCAAGCATCCCTCGAAGACAATCATGACTACATCTCAACCCTTCGAGCTTCTACACATGGACTTATTTGGTCCTACTCACTACTCTACTCTCACTACCACTGCTTGCCTCTATGGCTTTGTCATTGTTGATGATTACTCTAGATATACTTGGGTGCATATAATCCTCTACAAGAATGAAGTGCAGGATGTCTTCAGATGCTTTGCCAATCGTGCCATGATGAACTATGGCGTCAAGATCAAGCATATCAGAAGTGACAACGGCACTGAATTCAAGAACACTGGCCTCGACCTTTATCTGGATACTATGGGCATCACTCATGAGTTCTCTGTTCTGTACACACCTCGGCAGAATGGCATCGTGGAGCGCAAGAACAGAACCCTTATTGAGATGGACCGAACGATGCTCGATGAGTACAAGACTCCATGGAAGTTTTGGCCTGAAGCCATTGATACTGCATGCCATGTCATCAACCGTGTTTATCTTCACAAGCTTCTGAAGAAAACATCCTATGAACTCCTAACAGGTGAGAAGCCAAATGTAAGCTACTTCAGAGTATTTGGTGCTAGGTGCTGGATCAAGGATCCACATCACACTTCAAAATTTGCACCGAAAGCACATGAAGGTTTTATGCTTGGTTACGGAAAGGATTCGCACTCCTACAGAGTCTTCAACCTCTTTCACTATAAAGTGGTTGGAACTGTGGATGTGCGGTTCGATGAGACTAACGGCTCGCAAAGAGAGCACCTGCCAAATGTGCTAGATGAAGTACCTCCAAGTGAATCAATCAAGCAAATGGGAATTGGAGAGATCATACCTTCTGAGGCTCAGACTGAAGAGGAACTTATCATTTCTGCACCTAATCAACCTGAAGACAATGCTCAGCCTGAAGACAATTCCCCAAATGATGACATTGATCAGCAAGAGCAAAATCTTCGTCCTATTCATCCTCGTGTTGCAAATGAAGTACAGATTGAAAAGATAATAGACAGCATCAATGCATCTGGTCCACTCACTCGTTCAAGAGCTACTCAAAGAGCAACACAGCTAACCAACTTCTGTGGGCATTTTGCATTCGTCTCAATCTCTGAACCCAAGAAAGTTGTTGAAGCCTTCATGGAACCTGAATGGATTCAAGCCATGCAAGAAGAGTTTCAACAGTTTGAGTTGAACAATGTGTGGGAATTGGTCAAGCGTCCTGATCCTCGTAAGCACAATATCATTGGCACCAAATGCATATATCGCAACAAGCAAGATGAGCATGGTCAAGTTGTTAGAAACAAGGCTCATCTTGTCGCTCAAGGATACACCCAAGTGGAAGGGATTGACTTTGATAAAACATTTGCTCCGGTGGCTAGACTTGAAGCCATTCACATACTACTAGCCTATGCAAATCATCACAACATCCTCATGTATCAAATGGATGTGAAGAGTGCCTTTCTCAATGGGAAGATTGAAGAAGAAGTATATGTTGCACAACCTCCTGGCTTTGAAGATCCAAAACATCCTGATATGGTATACAAGCTCAACAAGGCATTGTATGGCCTCAAACAAGCCCCTCGTGCTTGGTATGACACACTCAAAGACTTCCTGAAGAGCAAAGGCTTCAAACCTGGTTCACTAGATCCTACACTCTTCACGAAGACATATGATGGTGAACTATTTGTGTGCCAAATCTATGTGGATGACATTATGTTTGGCTGCACTAACAAGAAATACAGTGATGAGTTTGGTCACATGATGCAAGAGCAATATCAGATGTCCATGATGGGCGAGTTGGAGTTCTTTCTGGGTCTCCAAATCCGTCAGCAACGCAACAACATCTTCATATCTCAAGAAAAATATCTCAAAGATTGCATGAAGAAGTTTCGAATGCAAGACTGCAAAGGATAGACAACGCCAATGCCAACCAAAAGTCATCTAGGTCCCGACGCCAATGGTAAAGAGTTCGATCAAAAGGTATACCGCTCCATGATTGGTTCCTTACTTTATTTTTGTGCATCTAGGCCAGATATAATGCTTAGCGTTTGCATGTGTGCGTGATTCCAAGCGGCACCAAAGGAATCGCATCACTTAGCTGTGAAGCGGATTCTTCGATATTTGGCTTACACCCCAACACTAGGATTATGGTATCCAAAGGGCTCAGAGTTTGATCTAGTTGGATTCTCAGATGCCGATTATGCTGGTGACAAGGTTGATCGCAAGTCCACATCAGGCACATGTCACTTTCTGGGACGATCTCTTGTCTGTTGGTCTTCAAAGAAGCAGAACAGTGTATCTCTCTCCACTGCTGAATCCGAATATATTGCTGCTGGATCTTGTTGTGCTCAGCTTCTCTGGATGAAGCAAACTCTCAAGGACTATGGTATCCACCTGAAGAATGTGCCACTCTACTGCGACAATGAGAGCGCCATCAAGATTGCCAACAACCCAGTTCAGCACTCAAAGACAAAGCACATTGAAATTCGTCATCACTTTCTCAGTGATCATGTCATGAAGGAAGAAATTGATATCATTCACGTCAACACAGAAGAGTAATTGGCTGATATCTTCACAAAGCCCTTGGATGAGAAAAGGTTTTGCAAGTTGCGATGTGAGCTAAATATCTTGGAATCCTCAAATGTCCTGTGATTGGACACACATCCTAACACTTATGCATTTTGATAACTTAGATGTGCAACACAGAAGTAATGTATATCTTTAATCAATGAAGACATACACTCTAAGTGTGAATACATTAATGCAGAATTTGACTTCGGAGCGCCACGATAATTGTGCGCCATGTCTGGGTCTAATACTTCCTATATGGTGGGTAACGCCACCACCAAACTTTTGTTTGAAGGGTTTCCCTTGGCGTTATGATTGCAAAGTCTTCATATTTCATTTGTCGTCATACTTGACTTATGTTCATATTTATCTTCATCCTGTTGATTTGGTCTTATACTGGTTATATACATATTTGTGTTCTGTCCTCTACAGCATTCACTTATAGCTATGAGTTCTTGCTGAATCTTTTGATCTAAGTGAATGTGATCGGACCCTAACCTATCTATGCTTCTACCTCAACTCTATCTGTCCAAATCATATGCATTCTATTGAAAACTGTCGATTGTCTTCACTGAGACCATGTCAGCTGAAGTCAATCTGACAAACATTTATATCCGTTTTTAATGCTATATCCTTATTGCCTGAAAGCCGGAGAATTCGGAACGACCACGCCAACAATCCAGGCGTGCGTGGGAACATGAAACAACTTCCAAGGTGTTGCATGCTTGCCACGTGCCCTTCAGATGTGAACCGCCAGGGGCACCTGCGTAATTGCGTTGTGCCGTCCCTTTCCTTATAAATACCCATCACATCACGGTCAAAATCCTTCTTCCACCTCACCACCTCTCGCAAACCCTAGCGCCACCGCTAGCTCTCGATGACGCCGGCGACGAAGAGCTTAGTTGCCGCGACCTCACCGACGCCGTCCTCACGCCGGTAGCGGACCTCGTCTTCTCCACCACCGTCGTAGGTGTCTTCCGTTGCCAAGTTAGGGCATGGGAGATCAAACTGCTCGGCCTCCAACTTTGCTCTGTCTAGCAGTTCTTCCTGTGGTAATTAAAACTTACTTTTTTGATCTGATAGATTCATCCTTCTTTATCAAAAGTGGTTTCTATACTTCCAAAGTTGAATCTATCCCGATCTGCATCTCATATTATGCCTAGTCTGTTCATTTATGCTTCTCTACAAGTTAGATTCCTCACTTGTACTTATTCTTGGATTCGTACAAATATGGAACTAGCTCACAACAAATAAGTGAATGTCTTCGCGTTATGAGGTCAATGTCTTCAAACTGATTTATCTTCAAAATCTTCTGAGAATGCATATGACCTCTTCCCCTTCCCTCGCACCTCTAATGCTGTCACAAGTACATGTCTGTGGGAGAATCCCTTGGTTCTCATAGTCTGCATTCATTTGCAGAATTCTTACAGAGTCACATAAATTCTCCTGAAGCCAGTTCTTGTCTGACCAGCCGACGGAAGCCTTTGCTAGTTCTCAAGCCTTTCAGGTTAAGCTTCATGGCTACTAAGAAGTCAGCAAGAAAGGGTGGCAGACAGCACCGTGGAAATACATCCAAAGATTTTCCACCAGATCTACACGAACTGTACGAGACAGACCCCGAAGAGACCTATGGTGAACGCAAGAATCGAATCCAATGGATTCGAAGATATTGGGTAGAGGAATGGTTCAAATACAGATTTGTCATGGCTGAATACACCGAGGAGAATGCCATCAAGCGACCCTAGGGAGATATCCTATACAAAAATCTTCCTCCCAGGTCCAAGACTGAAGCTATTGATCAAGGCTTCTATCCATGCATGCTTCGCGGACCACAGCCAGAGAATGTTGACCCCTCTTCTCTGCTGTGGTGTCGCGAAGACAATCTGTTCAAGCGCAACTTCAAGTTCGCCAAAGACTCTGCTGTGAAGAACAAGAAGGCATTTGGACTTGACTTCAACCCAGGTCCGTCTGCTCCTCGGGAAGATGGCACCCATGAAGCCAATGAAAACAGAATCGGCCCCTTCTACAACCTCGAGGGCCCCATCACTCACATTGCTGTCCAAGGTGCAAATGTGGATCACTCTGCTGATGATGCTGATTTTGATGATGCGCCAGCTCCTCCTCCTAAACCACAGAAGCAAAAGAAATCTAAGGCTTCAAAACCTACTGCTGCACCAAAAGCTTCTCGAGTGAATCCATTGGCAACTGCCCTCCTGCACCAAGTATCAATTCTGAATATCTCTCTCGCATATCCAAGAAGAAAGAGAAGCCCCAGAAGAAACATGTCCAGAGTTCTGGTCAAGCCCTGACACCTGCTGCCATTCTGAGGAACGAAACTGAAGCCATAGATCTGTCAACAGATGATGAGTGTGGTGATGATGCTCTTGAGCAGCTAATTAAGAGCAAGCAAGAGGCGGAGATCTTCAATGATCTGCCCCTCTTCGACGTAAACATTCTGGATAACTTCATTGATGAGTGGTTTGACAACCTCAATCTCAGCTTTGATGATCTTCAGCTCCCAATTGGCATCAGCGTCGCCTTTCAAGGCGCCATTGCTCCTGAGTTGGCTCTGACTCAGCGGATAGTTGAATTGAAGAACAAAATTGACTATGAGAAAGACTAGTTCAAGAAGCATGTGGTCAAGCTTAGTGTGGCTGATGTTCAAAACTTCAAGCTGATGTTGCATGACCTCAAGGAGGCATTTCGCAAGAAGCACGAAGAAGCCAAAGGTTCACGCGAACGAATGAAAAATCTAGCTGCCAAGTGATAACCCACAAGTGTAGGGGATCGCAACAGTTTTCGATAAGTAAGAGTGTCGAACCCAACGACAAGCTAAAGGTAGAATAAATATTCCCTCAAGTTCTATCGACCACCGATACAACTCTACGCATGCTTGACGTTCGCTTTACCTAGAACAAGTATGAAACTAGAAGTACTTTGTAGGTGTGACAGGATAGGTTTGCAAGATAATAAAGAGCATGTAAACATAAACTAGGGGCTGTTTAGATAAAGATGCAATAAAGTAAGTATTAGTAGAGAGCTTTTTGTTACAAGAAAGTTATTTGTCCAAGGCAATCGATAACTAGACCGGTAATCACTGTTGCAATTCTATTTGAGGGAGAGGCATAGGCTAACATATCATCCCTTACTTGGAATTATATGCACTTATGATTGGAAATTTAGCAAGCATCCGCAAATACTAAAGATTCATTAAGGTAAAACCCAACCATAGCATTAAAGTATCAAGTCCCCTTTTATCCCATACGCAAACAACCTACTTACTCGGGTCTGTGCTTCTGTTCACTCACGCCACCCACCATAAGCAAATCATAAACATATTGCAAACCCTACAGCGGGGATCCCTCACGCTTGCGCGACACAGAGAGCACCATAGGACAGCACCAATAATAAAACATGCAACTCAAACCAATCACGATCATCAATTAACCCATAGGACAAAACGGATCTACTCAAACATCATAAGATAGCCATACATCATTGGGAAATAATATATAGCGTTGAGCACCATGTTTAAGTAGAGATTACAGCGGGTAAGAGAGAGGTTACACCGCTGCATAGAGGGAGGAAGAGTTGGTGATGACGGCGGTGAAGTTGTTGGTGAAGATCGCGGTGATGATGATGGCCTCCGGCAGCGTTCCGGCGCCACCGGAAGCAAGGGGGAGAGGGCCCCCCTTCTTCTTCTTCTTCCTTGACCTCCTCCCTAGATGGGAGAAGGGTTTCCCCTCTGGTTCTTGGCTCCCATGGTGTGGGAGGGGCGAGAGCCCCTCCGAGATTGGATCTATCTCTCTGTTTTTGTGTTCTTTGTTTCTTCCCCTTCACCGTTTCCTTTATATCTGGAGATCCGTAACTCCGATTGGGGTGAATCTTTCGCCCAAATTTTTCTTGTAAAATTAGCTTTCTTGCGGCCAAAGTAGAGCCTCAACCGCCTTACGGGTGGCCCACGAGAGCCCAAGGCGCGCCCAGGGGTAGGGGGCGCACCCCCTGTCTCGTGGCCACCCCGGACACCGTTTCGCGTTAATTTTACTTCCCAAAAATCATAAATATTCCAAAAAAAATCTTCGTCCGTTTTTATCCCATTTGGACTCCGTTTGATATTCGGTTTCTGCAAAACAAAAAACATGCAACAGACAGGAACTGGCATTGGGCACTGGATCAATATGTTAGTCCCAAAAATAGTATAAAAAGTTGCCAAAAGTATATGAAAGTTGAAGAATATTGGCATGGAACAATCAAAAATTATAGATACGACAGAGACGTAACACCAAGTGTGTTCAAGCTTACAATGAAGCTGAGAAGCGCAAGGCACTTGGGTGTCCTGGCATACACCCCAAGCTGTCTGCCAAGAAGAAGAAGCCTGTTGTGGCCCAAGCTGAAGCACGAGGCGGGAAGAACCTCGCATTGTCTTCCCTGCCAGTATGACATGCTCGAAGCCTAAGGTCCCCACAGTGGCTTCATATCAGAAGAAAACCAAGGCAGCTGAAGCCGAAGCCACAAAGCGCAAACTCAAGAACACCACTGACGATGCCCCACCCACCAAGAAAAGAAAGACCAAGAAGAAAGATCGGGCTGCTCCCACAGAGCCCCTCATTGTCGAGCCCCTCTCGTTTGCTCGTCCTGCATCCGAACACCAAGAGCGCCAGTTGATAGTTCACGAGCCTGCTTCCACAGAGGCTCCTGAAGCTGAAGAAGTTCCAGCCGTTGACCCCATCACGGCTGAAGACATTGGTCACCAAGACAATGTAGATGATGATTAAGTCCTTCCTCAAGTCACCAATCCGGTGCTTGATGATGATGACGACTATGTGGTCCATCCCACTCCTACTCCAAAGGCGTCGCCCGCATTTCGCAGGCTTCACAAAGGACCAAGGCCACAAGTCGCTCCATCGAGCGTTCCAGAAGGAGTAGTGCAACCCAACATGGTGGCACAGCTAGAGTTTCCTGAAGCCACTCCTACTGCGAATGTCTCTGCGTCTGAAGCCAGTGTTGCTGAAGACATACCGGCTGCATCAGCCGATGAAAATCAAGAACCCCGTCAAGAAGAAGAACATGTTGCCACACCCCCTACCAACCAAGAAGATCTTCTAGAGGAGAACGTGTCTGTGCCCGACCCTCCAGCTACTCAAGTGGAGGTTGAAAATACTGAGGCGACCACCAACAACACTACTGACGCCAATGACATTGTCATGGCTGAAGAAAATCTGGCGCCTGCAATGAACACTGTGCATGAAGCCAATGATGCACCTGCACCCAATGTGCAGCCTGACGCCCTTGCTAATGCCACTGCTCCTGTACCACCACCAAGGCCACACAGTATTGAGCAAGCATTTTATCAAGGCGAGCTTGTCACTGTTAGATGGCCAATTATGTTTCCTCCGCCTACTCCCGGACCTCAGTTTGATTATCATGTGGAGCACAGGCCACAGGTTCAGAAGCCAAAACCGAGGCTGCCAAGGTTTCCAGGTACTGCATCTGCACCAGGATCATTCAACGTCAATGGCTTCATTGCACACAACACTTTCTTTGATAGCGCCAAGAACCCATATTCCAAGCCAAGGATATCATCTGATCGATTCTGGAGTTATCAGCAGCGCAACTATTACTCATGTGTCCTGTACAATCAAGGGCGCATATTTCCCCATATGCGTTTGGACTGCGAAGCCATTGCTAGCCTGCCTTGCTTAGAAGAAGCCCTTGACTGTTTCAGAGATGCAGACCTTCTCCAGTTTGTGACAGATAAAGAACATTGGAATGAAGAACTTCTGCTGCAATTCTATGCAACTCTCCACATTCGCGGCTACAACAAGGATCCGAAGACATGGGTCCTTGAGTGGATGACAGGCAATGTACACCATGAAGCCAAAGCTCTTGATCTCATTGAGCTTACTGGCCTATCCACTCCAGGTGAACTATATGAACCTGGTTGTCAGCTTCACTGCAATGCATTGGAAAGCATCTTCCAGAAGCCTGAGCCCAATATGAGCCAAATGCTAAGTATGATGAAGCCACTACCGCAGGATGCGGAATATCCCAAGGAATTCTTTGTTGCAGACCTAGAGTATCTGCCCCGCACCATCTATCACATTATCAGGCGAACTCTATGGCCCATCAAAGGACATTCTTCCTCAGCAAAGCTTGAAGGCTCAATGAAGACATTGGTCTTCTATATTCTCAATGGCATCAGCTTCAATGCTCAGGATTTCTTCAATCGCCAATTTGCTGTATCTGGCTCCGACATCTTTGGTCTGAAATTCTATGCTCCATGGGTAATGCGACTGATCAAGCTTCACTTTGCTGTTGACTATCAGCCCTCTGCTCGCAACCATCTCATATTCTTGCCAGAGGTTGATATGTCCATCGAAGCCATATACCTAGAGCCTGCCAAGGAGGCAATTTATCTTCACAATGTTGATCGTCAGAGTTTCTCTCAGCATGTTGAAGGAGTTCATGCTGCCACTCGTGTTTATTCGCTGACTGGCAATACTCGCCGTGCCCGTACTGAAGCCACTGAAAGCACTATTGCTCCAAGGCCTCGGAAGAGATCTCGTGTGCTCAATGACCGAGAGCTTCTTGTGGCCTTGCATCAAAAACACGATAAGCATCATTACTGCATCAAGCGTCAGATGCAAAGCCTCTTGGTGGATGTTAATCGCATTCGAAATCTTGCCACCAAGAATGCGTGTGTCACTCATGAAACCTGTCGGAGGTCTTGGAAGAGTCTGACATTGCTCAGTGCTGAAGCTGATCTTCAAGACGATGGCTTCACAGAGAGATTAAAGTTCGACATCACTCCTCCCAGGAATGCTGTCTTGCGGCGCACTCCATCTCTTGAAGATTCTGAGTACTCCTCCTCCGCGGCAACTGTTAATGCCAGAGTTCTTGATGACGCCAATGATGCTACTTCACTACCTCCAACTTCGGCGCGTATCGACACTGCACCAAGTTCTTCTGCACCACCAAACCTCAACGACGACCCTTCTGCCTCACCTACTCATGGGAACGAGTAGAGACTATGTCTTCAAACCTTTTTGGTCCTTACTGACAAAAGGGGGAGAAGCATATGTTGATAGTCCTCAAGCGGGTCCATATGGGTGGTTGCTATACTTTTTCCAAGTGTTTACAACTCTCGCTTTTGATACATTTGGTTCTTTGAGTTGTAACACTTAAACTTGATGGTCGTCTGCTACTTTTTTTGTTATACTGTGATGTGACGATAAATTCCGCATGTGCGATGATAAATCCCGCATGAAGTCATTCTGGAGACGTCCATTTTTCATTATGCATGTCATTATTCTTGTTATATCTGTTCATGCATGATGTATTGTCTTCATAAGGTGAAGAGGATCTCCACAAGTACAACCTGCCATGTGCATTTGCATTCCAATGCAAAAATCTATATGCACATCTACAGGGGGAGCCTTTTTGCCAACTATGAAGACAATATCTTAATCCTTTACAATTTCACATACTTTTATCCCCGTTGAAAACTTCAACCAGTTTGTCATCAATCACCAAAAAGGGGGAGATTGTAAGTGCATCTAGTGCCACCCCTAGTTGGTTTTGGAGTATTGACGACAAACCTGGTTGAGGGACTAATGTGTTTGTGAGAATTGCAGGATAACACAGGTAGTAGTCCCTCATTGATTCGGTTTACCTACCGGAGATGACCCCTAAAAATGTGTGAAGACATTGAAGACAATGGTGGTTTGTGAAGCTATTCACGTTGAAGACTATGACATGAGAAGACATCGCGTGAAGACTATGGAGCGCGAAGACTTAGTTGTTTTGTTGTTTCCTTTTCTTCTTTGTTGAGTCATGGGAACCACCGCACTGTTAAGTGGGGTCCAAGTGAACAAAGTCAGAGTGACTGAAGTGATGCTCAACCAAATCCTATGTCTTCGAGCAAAGACAATGAGAGCAAATCTTATCCAGAGTCAGATGAGTCAGCTTTAGTTGTAGCCCAAGTCAAGCTGTCGCGTGTGTTTGAAATCTGACCGTTAGGACACAGTACATGTCAGTTCCTTAGTGACCCAGGGTCATTTCGGACAAATCAGGTCGGGTTGCCCAGTGGCTATAAATAGCCCACCCCCTCCACCATAAACTCAAGGCTGCTCAGAATTAGTACACGGCTTTTGTCGTTTGAGAGCAACCCACCTCCGAAGCATTTGAGAGAGAATCCTTGCAAGGACAAAGCCCAAACCACCCAGAGCCCAAAGAGTGTTTGACATCACTGAAGTCTTTCTGTCTGCGTGATCTGAAGACTTGTTACACTTGAGGACTGTGAATCCTCCAGCTGGTTAGGCGTCGCGTTTTGAGCATCCAAGAGTCATTATGGATTGCCGGTGAACGAAGTCTGTGAAGGTTTGGAAGTCTACCTTGAAGACTTACAAGAGTGATTGGGCGGGGACTAGGTTTCCTTAGCTCAAGGGGAATAAGGTGAAGACGCGGTCTTCTGAGTTGAATCTCAGCCTCCCTAACCAGACGTACAGTTGTCACAGCAACTGGAACTGGTCAAACAAATCTCTGTCCTCTCCAAGCTACTGGTTCTATCTCTCACTTCTCTTTACTTACAGTTTGTCTTCGTGAAGTCATTGCCTGCTTGCATCACCTGTTTGACTTCACTGTGTGACTACTTGTTCTGGTTGGCTTCATACTATCTTCCATCCTGATCCTTACTACCTAGCTGCTAATAGTCTTCGTGCTTTCACTTCATTGAATACTTGACTATGGCTTGCCTAGTGTAGCCTACCTTCCGCTGCATATGAATAGTGTCATTTCTATTGTTTGTCTTCGAAACTCCCATGTTTTGAAGACTTTCATAAAAATTGCCTGTTCACCCCCCCCCCCTCTAGTCGATAACTAGCTCTTTCACTACTGCTTATGGCTTTCAGCAGTACTGCCGCCCCGGGCAGAGGTACTACTGCTGGCGCCTCCCTTATGCCACTTCCAAGCAAAACAGATGCTCCAGGAAAACCAGAACTGCCACAACTTCTGCAAATTTGCTCCGAATTGAGCAAACTCAAGCTTGTTGGATAGATGACGACGAGTAGCCAATATATAGAAGAGAGAAACCTCCAACAGAGAAGAACCGGCATAACCTCCAACATCAAAAACATCATAGAAGATGCATGTGAACTCCGTTTTCGATGAACTCGAGCTTGTCATGAAAATGACCATAAGCTCTAAAACTCACCAAGAGAAATGCCAAACAAGAACAAATAAAGATGATGCAAGGATGCAATGGTTTGAGCTCTGTATGAACGATATGATCAAGCTACCAACTTGAGATCCCCCCTTGATAGTACGGCAATCGATCCTATAACCCGGTCTCCCAACTACTACCATGAGACCGGTAAAATAGAAAACCTATCAAGCGCAAACCATTGCCTTACGCATAATCCACTTGAGCTAGATGATGACGATCTTGTCCTCCTCAAGATGGACCACCTTTATTGATTGTGTTGGGTTGATGAAGACTAGTTGATTGCTCCCCCATAATCCTCTATGGGTGCGCCACTCATCCGCACATCTTCACAAGTCCATTGTCACCACAATGGAGGGCAAGCTTCAAGCACTTGATCTTCATGATGCTCCACTTGAACTTGCACACGGCAATCTTGCTGACGATTACCACTTGATGTCATCCTCTCCATGGGTTGTATGATATCTTCCTTTTGATGCAAGCCCATGGAAACATACCTAACCCCACATAGAAATCTCACGTAGACCATGGGTTAGTACACAAAGTGTAATGGACAATGCTTACCGTACCATGGGATCACTTGATCCCTCTCGGTACATCTTCTACGCTTTGTGAGTTGATCAACTTGATTCACTCTTGACTTAGTCTTGACAACCTTGAATTTTTTCAACTCTCTTCATGTGGATGATGTCTTGAAGGTAAACATGAATGATCACACAATCTTCTTCTTCAAGACATGCTTGCAATAAGCTCAACACTCACATGACCAATCTTTGGGTAATTCCTTATTAGCACCTTGTTCGACTCATAAACTCCTTGAGCTATTTGGCGGAGAAGCCGGAGCCCAGAGGCACTGACGGCCTCTAGCCAAATAGTGCTAGCTTGCCTTCTTCCTCCTCTAGCCAAATAGCTCAAGGAGCAACGTTGTAGCCATGCTATTTGATCATACCGATGCGGAGACCCCGCAGAGCAGGATTAGGGGTGTTATCCACGGAGAGCCCCGAACCTAGGTAAGACACGGCGTCGTTTGAGGTCTTGCCTACTCCCGCTTCCAGAGCCCGGCAACGCACTCCTATCCCCACACATGATAAGCCATCCATTGGCATATGTCGAGGAAATACCATGACAGAAACCTGCCCATATGAGATCTAGTTTCGAAGAACTTGTCGTGAGAAATCTAAAGGTGAAAACAGATCTGAATTTTGATGCTCGAATCAAAAGTATGGCTTTTAGAAAACCTGAACCCCAGATAAATGCATGTCACAAAGATCTTGGTTGTTTTGCTTTTTGGATCTTTGCTTGTTACGGAATCACACGATCATGCGGCAGACCGGGTGGTTTCCTTCCTAAAAGGGAAAGTGTGCTCGATCACATGAACGAGTGCCCGGGCGCTCCCTAGCCACGTCCTATGAAACAAGCCGGCTATCCCAACTTTGTTGGGCGGAATGATCCGGCAGGTCTTTTCTACACATGCTCGACATTAATTTGCACCGAGGAAAAAAAAGGAAAATTTATGGAGCTTGGAGTCCGACAGTTCAGAAATTATTCAAAACCATGGCTTTTCAGTGATAGAAGCTAGGGCAATCTATGAGTGTGCGTCCTTAGCTAGGAATTTCCCACATATAACTATAAAACACTGTCCGAGGAAAGTTAATAAAGTCGCCATGATGGCTTTCACTACAAAAAATCATGGAGGTCATAATTATAAGGAAAGACATGGTACTCATAAAGAATGAATGTGATAATTCTCGGTCAGTGTAGTGTCAAAAACGTTCTTATGGGACGGAGGGAGTAAGAAATATTTTCACAGAAAAAGGAAAAAATATGGTACCAATTATATTTTAGTGATCTACGAATGACTTGCACACGGATTATATTTCTCTTAAAGGAAGCACATGCATGGATTAATTTACAATCTACTAGCACACGTACAAGACGTAGATGGTGTTTGATGGAGAGCTGCCATCGCTTCACCAGCTCATGCATAGAATAGAAGCGGAAGGAAGGACTTGAGCGCGTTCAGGACTTATGAAAGGAAATGTTGACTTCGTGTTTGCGGGTTTAGCGAGGTGGATTAGTGGGGAGTAGTAGTATTTGTGTACTAGGTGGAGGGAATGTATCTGGTGCACCGAGGCAATTTGTGCTACCGGTGCACCGGTCGCCCGTTGCACATTCAAAAATGTTCGAAAAAATCCGAAAAAAAACCTAGTGCATTGATACAACATCAATGTACGTTGTCACAAAAATTTAAATCAATATTTAAAACATTGCTCGAGATACAAAAATAACAAATTTGACACTGAATAGTACATAACACAAGTTGGGCTTCATTTTTGGCCCATTAGCACATTGAGGTCAAATTTGTCATTTTTGTATCTTGAGCATTGTTTTGAATTTTGATTTAAATTTTTGCGACAACATACATTGATGTTGTGTTGATACACCAAACTTTTTGCGGATTTTTCTAAATATTTTTTAATGTGCAACAGGGTCCGGTGCATCGGTGGCACCAATTGCCTTGGTGCACCAGATACGTTCCCACTAGGTGGAGTGGTGTGTACATATGTGTGAGCAATCGCCACGCTTGTAATCGACTGGTGGAGGCATCTATGCCTTTCCTTCTTTAATATATGATATGTACACTCGTGCATATTCGAGAAAAAAAAAAGACGTAGGCATACGTACATGCATGGCACAGCGCGCGCACACACAGTCACTGACAAGCTAGCACACTGTCAGTTCGCACATAAATAAAAAAGGGCCAGCACACTGTGTTGCACTCTTGCACCGTTGCACGTACACATGCATGCATACGTGTACGTAAGTACGTACGTACACGTGACGCATACATGCACGTACCCGCTAGCAATGTGCATGACGTGCGTACGTGTACATATACACGTACGTTACATGCATGTATATGTATGAATGCAGAAGACGTAGATAGGATAGGGATCATGTCAGCGTCCTGTGCCGACCAGGCCACCACCTTGCATGATCCGATCCGATCCACCCATCATTTATGTCTGGGGCCGCCGGCTGCTCCCTGGCCCTCCTCTGCTGCCGTTATTCCCCGCGCCGTTGCTGCTGCTGCCGCCGGCGGCATGAGTTCCGCCGTTGGAGTTGGCGCCCCCGGCCTCGATGCGGCGGAGGTCGTCTACGAGCCGGTCGTAGTGGCGCCTGACGTCGTCGGCCGTCTTGCCGCCCCCGACGGCGGCGGCGACGCGGTCCCAGCGGCCGGGCGTGTCGCGGTCGTACGTGTCCAGCGCGCGCTCGAACCTCTCGTTCTCGCTCTCGCTCCACGCCGCCATGACCGGTCAGATTAAGCTGAGCTAGCCAGATGGATGTTCTTAATCTGTCTCTGCGACTGGCGTACGTGTGTGTCATTGCAGACCAAGTGTTCCATATATTTATACTAGCTAGCTCGACCGTAGGAAATCAATTAACTAAACACAATGCAAATGCAAATGGGATGCAAAAGGCAATCGATCGATGTCACAATGTTAATCTAGTTGCAAATTGCAGGAATTGAATCGGAGCTACCTACCTACCTAGATTAGCATTGGCGAGCAAAACTATTGGACGGCGTTTTATTCCCATCCCATGTATATATGTTTATCACTCAAAATCAAAAGGCTTCAGTTGACTAACAAAAGTTAAAGCCACAATCAATTCCGAGAAAACCAATATTCCCTTCGTTCCTAAATATAAGTCTTTTAAGAGATTCCACTATAAACTAAATACGGAGCAAAATTAGTGAACTATACTCTAAAGACGTCTATATACATCTGAACATAGTCTCTATAGTGAAATCTCTAAAAAGACTTATATTTAGCAACGGAGGAAGTCGTTTTGCAAATAATAAAGGATCTAATAAATCAGAATCTAGATCCTCTGTCTTTATGGAAATTAATAAAATAAGCTTAGCCAACCATGTCCAAATTGGGTGGCATGCATGGCCCATTGCTAGTACTCCAAAGAGCTAGGTTCCACCACTCCCATTCTCATCCATCCATCAGAGGCAAAAATAATAGCACTCACAATTTTATATAAGTAGGTTAATTAGCATTGTCAAATCTGCCTTTGTGCCCAATATGCATCTAAAGGCCAGGGCATAAACTAGGGGTGTGGCTAGCTCTCAGTGGACTGAGACCTAGCTAGTATAAGAAGAAAAAGGAAAAAAAACTAAAAGGAAAAATTTTGTACGTATCTCCATTCAAAATCAAAGGAATATAGCATCAACTAAGGCATAACGAAGTCCCGATCGACCGGGACTAAGCAAACTGATAAACTAGACATGAAACGACAACTTAATCTGCCTTTTAAGCTTCATAATAACTTTGTACGTACGATCGAGAGGACCATGTATGTGCACATACATTCCTCCAAATATATATTGTGCATCGGCTAAACAAGGCGATTATATATATCAAAGTCAGTGCGCTGACGCATGCGCCCTGCACCTGGGAGAGAATGTAATCATCGACAATGAACTAGAGATTGCAAGCAAACAAGAGCAGTTTCTTAATTTAAAATTTACATGGATTGTTCTGAACAAGTACAGCGATCATGGTTCTCACTTTCGGTAAAATTCCGTTACATACTGAAATAACTGCCTTTCTGTCAAAATATTTCGGTAACTTGGGTAGTAGACATAAATTCAAATTATTTTTTGAGTTTTAAAAATATTTATTCTGATCTCAATCAAATTCAAGTGGAAATTGAAAGGAAAACCGAAATCACCGACAATGGCTGAAATACTTGTCAAACTAAAATTCAAAACCATGACAGAGGTAGCTGGTTTATCTTATTCCTGGTCATCCTGAAACGAAATATTATGTCGACATGCGCAGGCTAGAGAATCTTCCCGACCATATTATTCATGTCCTACGTAAGCGCATCGATTAGCAATGGTTGTAAATATAATCACATAATGCAAAGTGATGCAGGGTGACCAATGCACAATCCAGAGAACCTGATGCTTGCTAAACACTAGATATTTACAATGCATAATACTAGCATTGCTCCAGACAAGAAGATAATTCCTACCTCACCCGGAAAAAATAAGGGAGGTAACTCCTACCTAGCCCTGGATTATATGGCATTTCCCTGAGATTTAGTCTTTGTAATCTGCATACATGTTAGTACTGATGCGATAGATAGGCTAGGGGTCCTCCTTAATGTCCACAGGAACATCTGTGAAAACTTCACACCAAGCAAACAGCAAGAGCCATTCGTGAAATTCTCGGCACAAGACAGTTAACTTAAACCTCATTTTCATGTCATAGCATCGCCAGCGACGACTCAGATGTCACACGACAAGCAAAAAATGGATAGCGGTAATAGGATCCGAATAATGGTGCACCCAGAGAGGGGCAGTCTGCCTGTTGAGTTGTAGTAGACAGTATGATGACACATGGTGCTGCTCTATGAGCAGGAGCTGCCCGCTTGCTCGCTGGCAGGCGGAGGCGGAGGCGGAGGCGGAGGCGATCAGATCTCATAGTTCCACGTGCTCTCCGCTACGAGCTTCGGTGCTTTGCTTTGATCGGACAGATCGAACGTCGTCGCAACCTGCACAGACAGAGCACAGCAGAATCAGGTCAAAAAGCGTACCTGTTAGATCAGATGATCTACAAAGTGAAACAACAAACAGACATGTCCAACCAAATAATCAATCACGTGTTGTTAGGAAGAGGGATACTCTTATTTAGGGGGAGAGCGTATCCTGTGCACCCGGAGTTTTTGTGCTACCAGTGGACCGAACATCAAAAACTTGTACTGTAAGTTCTAAAATTTCCGAAAATAATTCAATATAAAGAAATAGCATACATCTAACATGCTACAAAATTTCAGTCGTAAATTCAACTCACAGCAAGAGAAAAAAAAATAACAAGTTCAGTTGTGGTAATGCAAACAGGCCCAATTCATGGCCCAGTTTAAGTTAAGAACATTCATGTCATGATTTGTCTTCTTTTGTTTCTCGAGGTGTGAGTTGAATTTTTAGTTGAAATTCTATGACATGATAGACATATATTGTGTTCATGTACTCATTTATTTTCAGAAATTTTGGGAAGTTTTTGCATGAGTCTCACATTGGTGCATTGGTAGCACAAGAAACACCGTTGCACCAGATACATGACTCTGGGGGTACACTGCACACATCAGCACTCTGTTCAACAGTAGGTCGCTTCAGCATTTCCTAGTGTTCGAGCGTTGGGTCTTGAAACTGAATCGGATTGATAATGATGTTCCAAAGACTAGTTTTTACAAAAAACGGTGTAATGACTAGAACATGTATAAGGGACAATGGACACCCTCCTGGGATAATTACTATTTGCAGACCTGCTAGATAACTCTGTCAAAAACACCACAGGAAGACAGTGCTCTGCATCCTCTACTATTCCACCGTATTTCAGGCCCTACATGCTTTTCTTATTTACTCAGGGAAGACCAACTGACCTTTGATACCATTAGCAATTGAGCTTCACAAAGATAAACCACATATACCACATTTACCATTCTCTTGCCGCACTACATATTCTCTCTATCTGTTTTGTAAGAGGTATAAACTTGGACATTTTTATGCATTTGCTATGAAATTTTCCTTCGCCTGTTCAACATGATATAATTCATGGCTACTATATCATCTAACTTGGGCACTATCAGCTGGGCGACCCCCAGGGCAGTTCCATAGACAGCAAAAGCCAAGATCTTTAAGATATGTCCGTAAGACGCACTATCAGTTCGACCACCCAGGCAGTAGCACTTTTGGCACACAGCAATTACAGAACACAACAGCAATTATCACCACAACATAAGGCGATGTAGAAAACTGGGAGACAGAAATCCATTATCCAGGCCTTTGTGTTGGCTTGCTAGTAGATTAGACGACAATTTGCTGCTACTGCTCTGCTTCTGATGTAAGCCAGCATCCCATGCAATTACATATATGTATCGTGCATCTCGTCCAATACTAGAAATAAAACACCATTTTTAGTAAATTTGTCATGAGAAATTTTTTGGTTCCTTTAAGGCATGATCTTCTGGCTATCTCATCTATCATCAGAAATACAAGTTGTGTTACCATAATGTCTAGGCAAATATACGCACAAATAATACAGATAACCACCATCACTAAATAGCTTTTCAGCTGTCACTATCCTTAAAAGTTTCTTTACCAATTAAAATAAGTATAATTCAAGGCGGATGTTCAGGGAGCATCAGCTCTCTATACCCATATTTGGGATGAGCAAACTATATCTATACCCACATACATCCTTGTGGTACAAACATAACCACGGTCTTCCACGACTCAGCCAATCCACATCTTCCACCCCTCCCCCCATTTCATCAGTCCATGAGTGTCCCTCTGCCTCCTCAAGTCTAGATCATACTTGGAGTTACCAGTGCTTAAGCAAACTAGACAAAATTTGAGAAATATTGTTGCCAAGAAACTCATAAAGAAGAGTCAATGATGCTTAACTAGATAACCTAGTGCTTGTTCCCTAAACAGACACAATTCCTTCATTCTATTGTCTGCTTAGTTTTTGGGAAAGGAGAAGTTACACCTTCAGTCCTCAGTTCAGGCAAACAAAAACAAAAAGAGGAACATGGAATTTAGATGATGATGTCAAGACACCCTCAGAGCTAGCCTGATTGCAGTAATCTGCAGACACTACAAAATACTAGGAACTATCCTCAGTTGTATATGCACAGTGATGTTTAGTACTGAAACACGGGAATTCACTATAAAGGGCTTTGTGTTGAATGTTGACTTGCTAGTGGGTCATAAGGCAAAGTGGTGCTGCTACGAATCTACATATATCTCAACTGATACTAAAGGAAACCATTGTCCTCCATGACACATCCATATCCTACAGTTTTAGTTTTGTCATATCTACAAACTAGCATGGGAAATATTAACTAACACCAAACCCTGTAGGACCGCTAAACTACTCCTGAGCATAGAATAAGTTAGCGTACACTCCGGCCCGTGCGAGCGCTTCTAATTTGGTTAGGCTGACGCAACCATCCCGTCCCACGCGCCTTGGATCAGTTATTCTACCGTAATTAATGATGAAAATATAGTAATGAGAAGATAGAATTTACAACACAAATTTTTGTACGATTCGATAGTAAAGTGAAAGAAGATAGTAGTGATGCGATTACTACCTAGCTAACAACAAAGAAGATAGTAGTAATGCATGTACTACCTAGTTACGTACCGACTAATAGCTTGTACAGTTGGGTAGTAAAATTAGAGAAAGTAGTAACGCAATTACTACCTACTAGCATATATTAGAAATTGACCCATTCCAAGTCGTAACACAGTTACCATCTAAGTACTACTTTTTGGCAGGATGTTTACTAGTAGGCAAAGTATATGCAGTAATGATTTTTACTATATTACTGTTTTTGCAAGGAGTTTTACTAGTAGATGACTGGCACGGGATGGGTGTGCAGGGGTAATCCTTTTAATCATGTTATGACTTTTGCCTTGATTTCTATATTCTATACTATTTGAATTTATGAAATTTAAAGTCAAGTTTTACAACAATCAATTTCTGCCATATGATTTACGAAGAGAGCTGTCCCTTTTCCAACATTTCTATAGTGTATTTTACTAGAGCAAGGCACATGTGCTAATATTTTACTACATGTTATCACGTTTCCCCATAGGTTTACGAGGCCACAATTAGAACCATCTTGTTCATGTAATCGGTAAAGCATTTTAATTCATTACTATCAACTCTAGCCTTTTTACCATCAACAATTAGCATCAGAGATGCGGGACGGAGGTAGGCACATGAGATGGTAAGGGAATTAAATCATTTACTATATCTGCTTAATTTTTACCATCAACTAGTTAGTGGGAGAGAAGCTTGGCGGAGCGGCCTGCCTAATTACCGGCCGGCGCGTACGGTAAGCTTTTCTACGTGCTCGCTTAGTTTAGCGTCACCGTGTGTGTGTGTGTCTATATATATATATATATATATATATATATATATATATATATATATATATATATATATATAAATATATATATATATATATTTATATATATATATATATTTATATATATATATATATAGAGAGAGAGAGAGAGGGGAAAATGGCTGTGTACTCCTCGGAGTATGTACTCCCGCTCCTTACCATATAGATAAATCTTTTATACCTCATTGATAATTATTAGATACCCCAAAATGAGTTTCATGGAAAAAAATCGTATGTGTCTTATATTTTTGAATGTTTATATACTGATTTGTTTGTACATAAAAAGGTATATTACAAAAAGTACATCACAAATGATATTTTTTCAACGAAACTCGTATGGAGGTATCTTAGAACACTTAATGAAGTATATTGAGAATGATAACGTCATGTTCCGCATGCTGTGGCCTGTACTGGATCATTCTGGTGGAGGGACGTGATGGCTCTCAGATGGAATTTTCGTGCCATTACATCTTGTACAACTGGCAACGGTGTTTCTATTGTCCTTTGGAAAGACAAGTGGCTTTGGGCCCCTGGCTATGAGATTTCCTTGCGTATTTACTTTTTTCTGGATGAAGATCTTGGATTGAATGTGCTCATGCAGGATCCATTGGTTGAACACCTATCCACTCATTTCACCCTCCCGCTCTCTGAAACTGTGTTTCTTGAGCTTCAGCAGCTAGCCTATTTGCTCAACGAGCAAGTTCTTAATGAGAATCATCCCGATGATTGATGTTTGGACTGCATAACTCTGGGAGATATTCCTCGGCCAGTTATTACAGTTTTATATTAAATGAGCTTCAGGTGCCCAAGGTTTTTCCTCTGGTTAGGACAAGCACATATATACTGAAGCAAAAAGGTTTTCTATGGCTGATACTTGTCGATCGGTTAAACACCAGAGACATGATGGAAAGGAGGCACTGGCACATGGAGACTGGGGTTAACTGTGACTAAGGAGGACAGGGTTCATTTGTTTTTCAATTGCACTTTTCCCTAGGTTTGTTGGAAATTTCCGAATAACTCTTGGGCCGCTCACTTGGAGTTTTCGGAAATGATCAGGCTAGCTATGTCTCAGTTTCAAAAGCCCTGGTTTGTTGAAGTTCTTGGGTCTGCTCTCTGTAATATTTGGAAACCATAGGAACGCTCCAATTTTTTAAGGGGGGCTGCTTCTTTTAGCACAGTTGAAAGTTCTCTTCAAGGACCTACACTTCATTTCCTTCCGGGTGAAAGACAAGCACAGCGAATCTTTTTTGGTTTGGGTGAGGTCTCTTTAACTTGGGAGCTTCCCTTTTGTGTGGAAGGGGTTTTGTATTTTTAGCCATTTTTTATCCTTCTCCCTTGTGGCTTCTCTGCATTTGAATATTTAGGTCTCCTAACACCCTAACCTCTCTTGTACTTTTTAGCTCCTGATTTTATAATATAAAAAATATCATAGG
Organism: Triticum aestivum; assembly: GCF_018294505.1. NCBI lineage: Eukaryota > Viridiplantae > Streptophyta > Magnoliopsida > Poales > Poaceae > Triticum > Triticum aestivum. Next base: position 707,341,300 of record NC_057807.1, read on the forward strand.
GGTTTCCCTTACGGTTTCACAGGTCCCAAAAAAAATAGAGTTACATACACTACACTCTTCCCAAGCTCCTCTGTGAAATTAGATTACATTGTAGACTTGTACAGTGAGTTGAGAAACATTGGCGAAACAAATTTAGAACCATATGTGTGGGCTAGGCATGAAATTATTTAAGGGTTCACAAACCACGCCGACCAAAATTTTACCTCCATTCACCTTCCCTCACTACTCTAGGTCCTCATATTCAACACCACCAATCGACACAATCATATGTGATCCATACACAAGATTATGGCATTCTGCACTAGCCAATGATGCAAGGGTTCCACTGGAAAATGGTGGATTGGTTTTGTTCTAGGCCCGATTACCACAGACAAACAAAATGAGGGACCGCATAATCTAGATGTTACCTTGAAGGAGCCGCCTATGCTGGAGCTCCTGGTCCACTCGAGCCCGAGCTGCTTGGTGGAGGCCTGGTAGGTGCCCCTGACGGTGTCCCCGGCGTCGAACTTCCTGGCGACGGCGAACTCCCAGGCGTTCTTGGCGGTGTCGTAGACGGGCTCGATGGTGGTGAGGCGGCCGGCGCCGTGCGCGTAGGTATACTTGACCCGGCAGCCGCCCCCGCCGAGCGCGTGGGAGACGCTGACCTTGTTGGCGGGGTCGAAGGCGATGGAGAGGTCGAGCGCCGTGCGGCCGGGAGGGGGCCCCTTAGGCGGGGGCGCGGGCGCGGCGCCGGCGGCCGGGGCCGGGATGGCGGGCTTGGGCGCGGCGGGCGCGAGGGAGGTGGAGTGCGTGTAGGTGAGGCTGACCCGCTTGTCGAGCACCGTGGCCGAGTTCATGAACTGGAAGCGCACATCCTGCGGCCGCCGTCGCCATCGCCGGAACGGGAGAGAATCAGATGGGGATGTGGGAGGGAAAAGGAAGGGACTTTGGGGGAGGGGATTAGTTGCGTGGTATGTACCTGGTTGTGGGGCTTGAGGTTGAGGAGGAAGGCGCCGGGCTTCTCGAGGGTGATGGTGAGGCCGTCGAGGGAGGGGCCGGCGGCGAAGGCGGCGTCGGTGGCGGAGGCGCGGAGGCGGAGGTCGCCGGCGGCGGCGAGCGCGACCGTGGCGGCCGCCGTGGCCTTGTCGCCCTCGTACCGGCCCTTCACCGTCGCCTTCATCTCCGGTTCCTTCGTTCCTCGGAGTCTCCGCCGCCGCAGCTGGTGGTGGAAGTGGTGCTGGTGCTTGGAGGTTGGACCCAACAACCCTCCCCTCTCCCTTATCAACGGCGGCCGGCCTCCTCCCCCATTTTTTTCTCCCCTTTTTCGGTGGCGTGGGTTTCAACGAACAAGAAAGGCTTTCCCTCGTGGACTCCGTCGCCCACTATCTTCTTCTTCAGCCCAATGGACAACTTTTGGGCTTTTCACCCTGCCTTGAGCCCATGACCAATCTTGGGACTTCTTGTCATTGCTTTCCCAAAATAAGAGAGTGTCCAATTTTATACTCAAAAATAAGATAGAGTAAATAGTGTGCAAAGAATTCGACATGACAAGATTTAACTTTTTGGATTAGGATCGTCATTAAGTTTTAAGAACCAGATTGCTGGTGGGGAAGAAGTGTTTTACGGTGCTCGGGCAATGGACCGAGAAGGGTGCGAAACAATTGTTGTTTCTGGTTTACGCCAATACAAACTGCCTATCTCGTATATTTTGGGACGGAGGGAGTACTTATTTTCCCCACAATAATGTAGTTCCTTAATCTCGCTAAGCTTGCAAAATGGTCTTATATTATGGAACGGGGGAGTAGTTTCTAGTGCTCGCTAAACCGAGAAGGGCAGAAAACCATTGTAGTTTCTGGTTTATGCAAATACATACTCCCAACGTCCCAACATAAGCGACTCAACTTTGCACCAACAAACTCTCTCCGTCCCAAAATAAGTGACTCAACTTTGTACCTACTATAGTTATAGTATGTTACTCTCCACGATATAGCTGGCTACACCCTAGATCCAGTGGTCATTTGCTCAGTTGCAATGCATGCCTTGTATAGTTGGAGATGATCCCGCGATAGTGGGGCACGTCTAGGTCTCGCATGTACTGACACCGAAGAATTCCTCACCTCCAAGAGCCTCTGCCTGGGCTCGCCAATTAAAAATGTTACATTCATTTGTTTTTCACATTTTAAATATTTTGAAATAACCTAAATACATGCATTTGAAACATCACTTCACTGAAATTTTTAAAAACCTCACCATACATTAAAAAAATGTTCATGTAATGTAAAAAAATCCACGTGATTTCTAAAAAAATCATGTGATTCAAAAAAATCATTATATTTCACAAATGCTCATGCATTTTAAAAATATGGTCGTGAAATTTTAAAAAATGTTGATACAATGTAAAATTGTGTTCACATAATTTTGGGAAAAAAGGTTTCTTCACATTTAGTAATTTTTGTAACACTTAAAAATGTTTTGCACATTTTTAAAAATGTTCATGGCATTTGTGAAATATATTCAATGTGTGTTAAACATGTATCAATATTATGTGCGTTTGAAAGTGTTCACCTTGTATTTTAAAAGGTTTTTTCAAACGCACATTAAACTTTTAAAAGTTTAATGTGCGTTTGAAAAAATATTAACAGTTATTTGGAAAAACAATCATCGTGTATTTAGAAAATGTTAAACATGTATCTGAAAAATGTTCAAACTTTATATAAAAAAGGTTGAATGTGCATTTGATAAATGTTCAACATGTATTCAAACAAAAAACTGTAAACATGTATCTAAAAAATGTGCAGCATGTATACGAAAAAAATATATGTGTTTTCAAAAAATTCAACATGTATTTTGAAAAATGAAGGAAAAAACAAAGAAAACTGATCCGCAATTCCGCGTGATATCAATAAAGAGAACCATGATGGGTTTCCCTAGAAAAAAAGTGCAGCACTACACACATCCCACTCCAATGCATACCACAACATTGTACAACGGAAATTGACCTTAATCTACCTAACAAAAGGTGTGGGACAAAATAGATCCTAATAAGTCTTAAAACAGGCATATGTCTCGACTGTATTGTAAGCTTCATCCTGCCACTCAAGGAAGCACGTGGCATGATAAAAACAACCAAAAAAGGCATTGTAGTAAATGAATATGAACCGGAAGAAAGGAGATGTAGAGAATTATTTTATTTTACACATTACAGACAATTAAATATCTCACAACAGAAATGTCATATCCAATTGTTCCTCAGCTCGCATTACAAGAATAATGTTCTTCCAATGTGCATCAATCAAGATTTAGAATAGTTTCTTGTCAACAAACATAGGCTCTATTTTCAATTACCCTCAAAACTTCTTAATAAAATTACTTTGCCTTGTTTGAACTTCACCGCATTTTAAGTGTGAATTATTTTGATCTAGTGAACAAAAACATGGACTGATAATCATTTCTCAGGTTAGTTAATGGACATCCAATAAATGTATGATAAATATGCATACTCCCATTTTCTGAAGGATTGCAGCATAGACACATTTTGCTCTACACGGTAACAACATTGTGTATAATTAAAAGAACATAGAATAATTAAGAACAAAGATTAAGCGTTAAACAATTACCCTAACAATCACCATGCCATTTCACCTTTTCAAAATATTTACTCACACATTGATATTTTCCCCTCTTTTGTTCTCCGGGTCAATAGTATCATAAACTGCATCCGGCAACGGTCATGACAGAAATCTTAGATTAAAGGTTGCAAACAAAGTTTTTAGTCCCAAACAAGTTGGGGTAGGCTAGAGGTAAAACCCATAAAATCTCGCGACCAACTCATGATTCTGGCACATGGATAGCAAGCTTCCACCCCTGTCCATGGCTAGTTCCTTGGTGATACTTCAATCCTTCAAATCTCTCTTTACAGACTCCTCCCATGCCAAAGTCGGTCTATCCCGACATCTCTTGACATTACCAGCACGCTTTAGCCGTCCGCTATGTACTAGGGCTTCTGGAGGCCTGCGTTGAATATGCCCAAACCGTCTCAGATGATGTTGGACAAGCTTCTCTTCAATTAGTGCTCCCCCAACTCTATCTTGTATAATATCATTCTGGGCTCGATCCTTCCTCGTGTGGCCAGACATCCATCTCAACATGCGCATCTCTGCAACACCTAACTGTTGAACATGTCGCCTTTTAGTCGGCCAACACTCAGCGCCATACAACATTGCGGGTCGAACCGCCATCCTATAGAACTTGTCTTTTAGTTTTTGTGGCACCCTCTTGTCACAAAAAATGCCAGAAACTTGGCACCACTTCATCCATCCGACTTTGATTTGATAGTTCACATTTTCATCAATACCCCCATCCTTTTGCAACATTCACCCCAAATATCAAAATGTGTCCTTCTGAGGCACCACCTGCCCATCAAGGCTAACCTCCTTATCCTCGTTCCTAGTAGTACTGAAACTGCACCTCATGTACTCGGTTTTAGTTCTACTAAGCCTAAAACCTTTCGATTCCAAGGTTTGTCTCCATAACATTAATTTCCTATTAACCCTCGTCCAACTATCGTCAACTAGCACCACATCATCCGCAAAAGAGTATACACCATGGGATATCTCCTTGTATATCCCTTGTGATCTCATCCATCACCAAAGCAAAAAAGATAAGGGCTCAAAGCCGACCCTTGATGCAGTCCTATCTTAATCGGGAAGTCATCAGTGTCGACATCACTTGTTCGAACACTTGTCACAACATTATCGTACATGTCCTTGATGAGGGTAATGTACTTTGCTGGGACTTTGTGTTTCTCCAAGGCCCACCACATGACATTCCGCGGTATCTTATCATAGGCCTTCTCCAAGTCAATGAACACCATATGTAGGTCCTTCTTTTGCTCCCTGTATCTCTCCATAAGTTTTCGTACCAAGAAAATGGCTTCCATGGTCAATCTCCCAGGCATGAAACCAAACTGGTTCTTGGTCAAGCTTGTCATTCTTCTTAAGCAGTGCTCAGTGACTCTCTCTCATAGCTTCATTGTATGGCTCATCAGCTTAATTCCACGGTAATTAGTACAACTCTGAACATCCCCCTTGTTCTTGAAGATTGGTACTAATATACTCCGTCTCCATTCTTCTAGCATCTTGTTTGCCCGAAAAATGAGGTTGAAAAGCTTGGTTAGTCATATTATCGCTATGTCTCCGAGGCTTTTCCACACCTCAATGGGGATACAATCAGGGCCCATTGACTTGTCTCCTTTCATCCTTTTTAAAGCCTCCTTGACCTCAGACTCCTGGATTCGCCGCACAAAACGCCTGCTGGTATCATCAAAGGAGTCATCCAGTTCAATGATAGAACTCTCATTCTCCCCATTGAACAGCTTGTCGAAGTACTCCCGCCATTAAATGCTTAATGTCCTCGTCCTTTACCAGGAGCTGGTCTGCTCCGTCCTTGATGCATTTGACTTGGCCAACATCCCTCGTCTTCCTATCCCGGATCTTGGCCATCCTATATATGTCCCTTTCCCTTCCTTCATGCCTAACCGCTGATAGAGGTCCTCATATGTCCGCCCCCTTGCTTCACTGACAGCTTGCTTTGCGACCTTCTTCGCCATCTTGTACTTCTCTATGTTGTCTGCACTCCTCTCCAGGTATAGGCGTCTGAAACAATATTTATTCTCCTTAATCGCCTTCTGGACATCATTGAGCGCCTGGCTGGTCCCCAGCCCTACGAAATGAACAATTGCGTCAGACATACATAACACGTGAAATGGAAACTAACAAACTTATGTGGCACCAGCAAGTTTGTTTCTGTCGGTCGCCTTGGACTGCGATTCCAGCGAAACCTCTACAGCAGATGGTGGCTTGCAAACCAAATCAAAATCATTGAATGAAGGTATCACATGGTGTCAAACTTCTAGTGATATTAGGAAACCGATAGACACTTGACATATCAGTCGCCAACTACTATCTTTATAACACAACACAAGAGGTGGTAATATATACATGTACAGTACTTGAAGTTTATGGGTAGAAGTAAACATATATAGTCTGTCTCGTGACTAACTTTATTTATGTTCCCTTGGGGAAATGATCCTATCATAAATGGACCATAAGGAGAAAATGAAAACCCTAGATCGATCTGTACTTAAGTGACTGGTGATTGATAAGGACCATAAGGACTAACTTTATTTATTTTCCGGCTTCTCAACTGCGGCACTTCTCTACACATACAAAATAACTGCAGATCCATCAACAACAAAATTCAGGTGAATTTCACATCAGTCAGAATCAAATCAGATCTCACCTCGCACAAAAGCATGCCCTCTTTGTCACAAAAAAAAAACGCATGCCCTTCTTCATGGGACCATTAACCTTTCTTGCACTTTTTGTGTTGAAATAAATGTACCATCTGATAGCAGACCAATAACTGTTTTTGCTCTATACATGGTTTGCTCTCTGCTTATAGTATGAACCCAACTCAGTTTGTTCTATACAGAAAAAGGGAACCGGACAAACCACTTTAAAAAGTTGACACCCCCCCCCCCCTAATTTTTTTTTTGCAGCTAAATACCTGTCCTTTTTCTGGGATGGAAGATGTACATACCTTCTGCAGTCTGCACTGTCTCGTAGTCCAGTCCTTGAACTGTGCTCCTTGCTCAAAAAAGAATTACTTGAATATTTGTGCTCCTCATGTAACATAGTGATACCGGTAAATCCAAAAGGAAGTGGGCATGTCTGGGATGATAGCTCTATGTGAGATCACATTGGGGCATAATAATTCCAATTTTGCAATATAATTTATGTGTGACTTCTGTAACCAAATGTTAAATTAAAACATCCTGAATTCATGGTATCCCATCTCACTAAAGAAAATTAGACAAAGGACAGAGTTTAAGAAGCATTACCTGCATCGATCGTAAAGTTGGAGTTGGTTTTTCTTCCGTCTGCAACAAAAAGCTTATCAATATAATCATATAAGAATCTAATGCACATAGTGAACATGGTTATTCATTCTTTTCTTCTCTTGTTTTTTAGGATGAGATACACATCTTTTTCTTTGGTGGCACACTGTAGTAGTTTGAAAGAAGTAAAATAGTAAACGCGTTGAAACAATTACATTGATGTAATCTCGGACTTGAAGAATAAACTACGTACTCGAATAACTAAATTGCGTTGTAGGGAAGAAAACAAGAGGACGAACTCAAACGGATTGATCCAATCCACCATCCATGCTTTTTGCGATCACCCTGACCTTGCTATGGAGGGGCCAATAGCTCCTGTGCGACGTTTTTGATGTGAATTTGCTTGAGTGCGACGTTGTTCGAGTGAATGGCTGTGATGCGACACACTTGAGCGTGTAAATAGCTCCAATGCGACATGGCTCTGTTTAACCGTGAAATGAAAAACACGAGGGTTAGCGATTTGAGTTATGACACGCGGGACCCACCAGTTACTCGCATGCGGGTGGGACCCACAACTTATCCACACAAGCATGCCCGTGCTCATCAGCGTGGCCCGACCCGAGCCAGCCCGCCCCCCTCCATTGCTTACCCTGCCCCTTTCCTTTCCCACCTTCTTCTTCCTCTACTCCGGCAACGAAGCGCACCGCCGGCGAGTGATGTCTAGCTCGACTTCAGCCACCTGCCAACCATGGACGCAGTATGGTCCACTGCCGTTGACAAGATGCCCCGATTGCCCACGCATGGAGCCTCTCAAGCGTTTGACTTGTGTGAGGGAAGAAAATGGCAACCGTGGGCGCGAGTTTGTGAAATGTTTGAGCAAGCCACAGCCGGGGCAGGTTAGATCTGTGTTCTTGACCAATTCTATGGTCTAATTTCTCCCGATTTCTTTCTTTTTCCCTCGAATTAGGGCGGTGGATCTGGGTGGTGGATCTAGGATTCATGCGCCGCCGGCCCCCTGTTTTCAGGTTCTGAAGAAATGTGGGCATTTTGAGTGGCTCGATGAATATGTTGAAAGGTTGAAATTGGAGGGATCAACCCCAACCCAAGAGCTCAATTTTGGGGGGCGGCTTGCCGTGGAACAAGCCCCCAATTTGGCGGACAGAGCCGATCCGATGATGCACAGTGCAGAACTGAAGTGTGAATTGAAGAAAATCGGCAAGCAACTAAAGCATCTGATCGATTTGAAGCAACAAGCAAATATGATGGCGGGAGCATTTTATGGTTGTGTCATTGCTATGGGTTTATTTTACTTGATGTTCATCAATCGCTAGAATTTGTTATAGTTTCAGTTAGTTAGTCAGCTAGTTTCAGGGGTGCCCAGTAGTTTGAGTTAGCCAGGGATCATTTGTTAGATGAACTTGAATTCGTGTGAAGCAAAACTTGCTTGAATTATTGTAATGATATTCTCAGGGGCCATATTCAGTGTTGATGCTCTGTTTCCTCTGTTTTTGTTCTTCAGTTAACAGAGTACACACCCAAATTCAGTTTCTAGTAAAAAAACAAAACTGGGCTGCCGAATAGATGTTGGGCCGTGAGAAAATGGACCCTGAGAAAATAACCATGCCCAAAATAGAGACCAGCCCGCCCGCGTAGGGGCACCAGCCCACCCGCGTAGCGGCACCAGCCCACCTCTAACTTCGGCAAATAAAATGTTACTTATTTTTACTTTGGCCTTTTTCTTGCACTAAATTTTGTGATGGATCATTTTTTGATGCAATAAAACCAAATGTTAATTGTTTTTATGCATGTCTACGGTTCCATGAACTAAATGAGTTGCATGAAGTAAATTAGTTTGCATTTCCTAGTGGCATGTCCATAGTGGGTTTGCATGGGGCTCCTAGTTGCATGTCCATGGTTTGGCCAATATTTTGAAGATGGTGTGTGTGTGGTGAGATTGAGGTGTAGCAACCCGGGCTCGTAGCAACCCATAGCAATACACAAATAATAAGCAAGAACAACCCATAGCAATCTTCAAATAATAGCACGAAACACACAATATATATAGTAGCATAACTATTGCAACCCATAGTTCCACGATAACCTTACAACTCCATGATAGCCTTACAACTTAAAATACTAATACAACTTTAAAAAACTAATACGATAAGCTAGATAGATCGGGGGGCACGAAACGCGGGTTCTTCTTTGGGCTCTTCTTCTCCTTCTCCCGGGGAACAACGCCACCTCGCTCCTCCGGGCGCCGTCCTTCACTCCTCCCCGTTGTTGATGGGGTACGGGAGCGTGTGCATAACGCCGTTGTTGGGGAAGATGCTCTGGAAGTCGGTGAAGATATTGTAGGTGGTGAAAGCTATGAACTCACAACCAACCCAATACGCTCGCCCGAGGAGATGGAAAGCATCGAAAGGGTTAGTGAACGTGGCGAGGAGCCCAACCACAACGCCGTTGTGGTTGACCTCCTCAACATGGTACATCCGAGGAGAGCCGCGGGGGAGGTGGCGGAAGCCGGACGCAAGGAAGAACTCCGTTAACTCCCTTGCGCCCCTCCATCTCGAGATCGCCCAAACCCTAAGGGTTCTCTCTACATACACTCCGGCCGGGTAGAGCCTTTCCGGCACGGTTGGGGGGAAGCGGTAGGTGGGGGCGGTGTACTGCATGGTGGCGGGGTGGCTCGAGTGCTCGGTCGGGTTTGATGGAGAAGAATGAAGAAGAAGGGCAGAGGAGGCAGAGGATGGGGTATGATGGATGAGGAGGGAGAGGACGATAGTGCCCGGCTTAAATAGCCCAAGTGCGACGTCGTTTCACCCCGTCGAAACCCTAGAATTAATGGGCGAGCGGCGTTTGGTGGCGCCCCATGAAAGCATGTACACGAGCGTGGCCGTGGGAAACGGACTGCTACGCTTCTGTGCCACCGGTCGTGGGTCAAGGGGGACGGGCTCACGCACGCGTCTGTGCCGTCGTGGGTCAAGGGGACACGCCTTCCCCGGGTTCTCTGCGTGTGCCGCCCGTGCATGCATGCCGTTGCCCATTAATTTGCTCATCTTGCTAGGGCCTGGCTAGAGGGCAAGGTTCGGTCGATGGGAGACGTGACAATAATGTACGCCTTCTTTTGCCCATCTTGTAACGGGCAGCACGCCATTTGAACTGCATCGATACCCACATCGATACGGGCCCCATCGATACCATGCCAGTATTGCGTCGTCAAAGAGGAGCACGCCATGCACAGCGTGCACACCACGCCATGCAGCGTTGGCTTTTTGGTTGTCTTCATCGGGCTGCTGCATTGTGGCCGGGTGCATGCTTTGATGCGACGCTGCATCGGTTCTAATGGTAGGCATGCGACAGGTTACTGCGTTGATAGGGGTGGCGGAGCAGGGCTACGTCGAGGCATGCATGCAACGCACGGGCGCAGTCCTGCGGGTGGGCATGCATGCTGCGGGTAGGCACGGGCACGCATGCAACGATGGAAAGGGCACTCCGTAGGCTTGGTCCATGCACCGCGTCAACTCTTGCCGTTGGATTCAAATGAACGGTCCTGATGCTCCAACGAGAGAGGCTGATCCAAACCCCACCGCGTCAACCAATCAGCGCGTCTCATGCGGATCGCTGCACACTGTAGCTAACCCTAGCGCCTGATCTCAACCGTCCACGCACAACGATCGACGACCAGGTAGTGTGCGGGGTTTTGAGGGGTTTTGAGAGGGGTTTTGAGGGGTTTTGAGAGGTTTTGACTGATTAGGGTTGAGCATAACTAATTCAAAAAAAATCAAAAAAATATAAAACTTGCGCACATAGTCTTATTATGTCGTATAGTAACGAGAAAAAAATATAAATATGGTTTACATACATTTTTACGAAAAATCCTTCACAAAATTGTTATTCCTCAAACAATGTAGTATGGAGTTGAAGGGAGAGAGTAGTGGGCACCCGAGAGTAGGTGGAGTTTTGAAAATGAAAAGTGTGAAAACCTCACCAAAACTTCATTTTGGATTGACTAAGAAAGATCTGAACTTACTTTTCTCATTTTCATGTTTTAAACTTGTTTTATATATAATTTTCTATTAAACCTTGTTTTTTCAAAAAGAAAAGAAAAAATAGAAAATTAATTCAATAAATAGTGAGACTTTAGATTTACACTATATAGGTAGAATAGATGTGTAGAAAAATTATTTGGCTGGTTTAGACAAGGTGCCAAAAAAACTTGCTTAAATATGAGGCCGTTTACCCTACCTTTGGAGGTCATTTGAAACACACTTTTCATGACTATGAGTTCAACTTACCAAAAGGGCTCGGAATGATCAGCAAGCAAACATATTTCAGTTGAGGTACTTTAGATAGCACTAAAACATCAATAGCCCAAATTTAAATTTAAATTTGAATTTTATTTGGCTGGTTTAGACGGGCGGTTTAGACAAACAAGTTCGAATAGAAATATGGGGATACATAGTGACTACCAGTACGCACCAAGTTACAAATATTATTACATGTCCCAAATTTTCAAACTATTCTCTGTTCTACTTCTTCCTACCACGTTGTGTGCCCTTCTTCGCCTTAGCCCTTCTTATTTTTGGTTCTACTACACACACAAGTTCACTGATCATCTTGGTTTTCTTCACTGGTCTTTTCAACACCTCGCCAATACCCTCGTGATCAGTGTCTTCAGTCTCAATGTTGACAACAGTTTCAGTTTCTTTGGTGTGTACCTCAACATGGGTTTCTTCAGTCTGAACCTCGACACGCTCAGGTTCAGTTTCTTCAGTCTGAACCTCGACACGCTCAAATTCAGTTTCTTCGGTGTGCACCTCCACATCAGTTTCTTCAGTCTGAATGTTGACTGCAGCAGGATTTTCTTCAGTCTGCTCAGGCTCAGGCACACTTCTCTTCTTTCTACCGCCATTGACTCTTGCTTTTTTGGTTGGCCAACACTGTTCAACAACAAGGGGCTGACTTGCTCGCTTCCTCCTGTGCAGAAAATGTTATAGATATACTAATTGGGAAAAAGCACCAAATCAAAACACAGACAAATAAACAAGAACATACTTTGGCTTATCAGGAGTGTAACGGCATTTGATAGATCCCACTCTGTGCCCAAGTTCCTGGCACAACTTGCATCTATTTTTGTTACCTTTTTGGGCCCTTTTGGCTTTTCATCTTTCTTTCCCTTCTTACTACTCCCACCTTTCTCAAACCATGCCTTGAATCTACTCTGTTTAGGCCTGCCAGCCTTTCTTTTCATCAAGGGAGGACACATGGAAAATTCAATGTCCACTTCAGGCCACTGAGACTGATCTGTAAGTGCTGGAATTGGAGTAGCATATGCAGCTTTGAATCTTGCTACCGAATAATATTCATGCAGATATGGGTGCATGTTTATCTTCGGTTGGGATGCTAAGAAAAGAATGGCATGCTCACATGGTTTACCAGTGTGTTGCCACTCGAGGCAAGTGCAATCATGCAATTCAGTGTTAACAACATGTCTCCTTCCAGTTTTGTTATCTCTAACTTCAGCACCCCAAGGTGAAGATTTTTCAACAAACAAATGTGAAAGACTTCTGCTCCTATTGACCACCTGTTGTACCACTGCTGGAAGCTTATCACCTTGCAGACAATCACCTATCCTTCTTCTCAATTCCCACAACCGCATGAGCATGATCCTAATTTGGTCAACCATGTCATGCACAGGCAAATCTTTTAACTCCTTCACCTTATTGTTGAAACTCTCTGCCAAATTGTTGTTGATGTGGTCACACTTGATGGCAGTGTTGAATGCTGACCTGTACCATAACAAAGAATGGTAGGTGTTCAGCCATGGACCAAACTCATCACATGCTGCCATTATCTTATCAAGATGATATTTGTGTGTCTGTCTAGTGTAAGATCTTGCTGCTGGCCACATGCGCCCAAATTCTTCTCCTCTAAATTTTTTGATCAAATTCATCCACAAATGACCGAAGCACTCCCTCTGCTCAGCATGTGGGAAAACATTTTTCACTGAATTTTCAAGCCCCTTACATGCATCTGTGTGTATAGCCAAAGGTGACACTGGCCCTAGGCATCTTTTCAACTGGATCATGAACCATGTCCATGAAGCCTCTGTTTCTGACTGAAACAAGCCAACAGCAATAGGAAACATCCAGTTGTGTCCATCTAGAGCATTGCATGCTGCCAACTGACCATTCCACTTGCCTGTCAAAAATGATGAGTCTATGCTCAAATATGGACGGCACCCTGCTTTGAAGCCATCTATGCAAGGCTTCAAAGCCATAAAAAACTTGGAGAACTTGACTTCACCTTTGGCTGATACCTCTGTATCTATCTCCACAACACTACCAGGTGACCTCTTTTCCACCTCTGCTTTGAAGTTGTAAAGCATCCTAAATGTATTTTCCCAATCACCATATAAGTTTTTCATTGTCCTTTGTTTTGCCTTCCACACTGTGGTATATTTCAGTTTAATGGGGTACATCTTTTCCAAGTCTACTTTGAGTTTCTTGGCAGTAGTGTTTGGTGTTTTGGCTAAAATTGGGGTGATCTTTTCTGCAACCCAAAGTTGTGATGTCATGGTTGATACTCTCTGTGAACTTGTAATACAAGTATGTTGATTGGGGATTTGGTTAACCCTGACAGTACTTCCATCAGGTTGCGGTCTAGCAGATATGTACCACTTGCAAGGCTTAACACTACCATCAAATCCTCTGCACCTCGCATAAAACTTCTTTCTATCAGTCCAAACAGTCTTGGCATCAAACTCATGTTTCACTGCATAAGTCTTGAAACACATCCTAAACTCCTTCATGCTTGGGAAGAACTTGCCTACTTCAATGATAGGGTTTTCTTTGTCATACACATGCACCAGCTCATCATCATGTGCATCATCTACTTCATCTGCAGCTTGTTCCATCAATTGTCCATCTACATCTTCATCAACATTAGCAGGCAAACTAGATTCTCCCCTCTCCTGCTTATCTCTGTCATCGACTGGAATGCCAAAAAGTTTGGCCATCTCAATGTCAGGCATTGGTGCAATGACCAAATCAGTAGGCTCATCTAATTCAACTACATTCCAATCAATAGTTGCTGCAGTTTCAGTTTCAATTCCAGTCACCTGTCCCTCTTCGGCTATTACTGTAAGTTCAGTACACATGGGAATCAATGGCCTCTGTGTAGCCCAATCATCATCTACCATCTGCGCAGCCAATTGTGATGGCACATATCCAACCTTCGAAAAAATATTCAGATCAACCAGCTCAGCAAAAAAATTAGCTCGTTTGCTTGTCCAGCCGTTTTGCCGATCGATTTCATCAACAATCTGTTCACCATCATTCTCACATACTCTCCTTTCCAATCATCAAACCGCAACAGTGATACTTCTTGCTCTGGACCCCAAACAACATTCTCCCCAATTTTTTCCACCCATTTCTTCACTGCCTTCTCTCCCATGTTCTGTAGAACTTGTGGATCAATCTCTGTAAACTCAACCTCCCATTTAACAATTGTGTCTATCTCAATGTTCTGAATGCTACCATCAACTAATTTTGCCTTTGATGGAAAGAAATTGACCGTCAATTCGAAGGTCCGAGCGGCAGCATCCCCTCTGTCAGTGGCGGACAGTGTGAGCCCGTGAGAAAGAGCAGACTAGGCCCTAATTGCATGCAAAATTGGATCAGAGAGAGGAGCATTACCTATTCGAAGTTGAATCTGGGGGCTCCATCTCAGTATGCCCACGGGCTCCCCTCACAACCTATCGATTCAACAAGCGAAAACAGAGGAAACGAGCTGAGATCTACGGGGCCGAGAGAGGAACGGGAGGGGGACTAGGGTTTTCACTCACCATTTTTTGAGGACGAAGGCTCCGCCGCCGTTGAGAATGAGGGCTCCGCCACCGCCGTTGAGAATTCAAGATCCGCCGCCACCGGAGAAGAAGGGGGGAGGGGGCAGAGTGGCGGGTCCGGCACGGTCGGGCGGCAGGGCACGGTCAGCTATTTTGAGGAGCAATTAAGTTGGACCCACATGTCCTAACATAAACGGGCTTGGTTGACGACCAATTTAACCACATTTAACACCCCATGTGGCCCTGGGCTATTTACCTGCTTAAATGTGTCGCACCACAGCCATTCGCTCGAACAACGTCGCACTCAAGCAAATTCACATCAAACATGTCGCACAGGAGCTATTTGCCCGTTCGGCAACACACGTGCCGGCGTGCTCCTAGAAGACGGCGAGCGGGACGCAGAAGATGGGACTGGGGCGGAAGCACGCGTGGTCCACCATGTACACCACGCGCGGCCGGAGCTTGAGGTAGACGACGGCCATCGTGGCCGGGCCGAACGACACGAGGAACACCTCTGCACGTGCCGGAGCACGCGCAACCAGGTGAGCAGCTCCTCGAACCATAGCTCTACCGGGGGCACTGTCACCATGGCGTTCATGTTGATCACCAACAGCAGCTGGTACAACGGCTTGAGCTGTCATGACGAGCTCATGTGATCCCTTCACTTGTACTCCCTCCGCTTCAAAATAAGTGTCGCTGATCTAGTGTAACTTTAGTACAAAGTTAACCTAAGTGAGTGACACTTATTTTGATACGGACGGAGTATTTGAGTTGTGGGCGTGTCGCATCGCCTCACGGTATTAGGAGGCATCTACATTCTATTCATGCATGCGTTACCTTGATGGTGGCGGACTGATGAGATGGCCTCCATAGCGGGCAAATAGCTCCTGTGCGACATGTTTGATGTGAATTTGCTTGAGTGCGACGTTGTTCGAGCGAATGGCTGTGGTGCGACACATTTAAGCAGGTAAATAGCCCAGGGCCACATGGGGTGTTAAATGTGGTTAAATTGGTTGTCAACCAAGCCCGTTTATGTTAGGACATGTGGGTCCAACTTAATTGCTCCTCAAAACAGCTGACCGTGCCCTGCCGCCCGACCGTGCCGGACCCGCCACTCTGCCCCCTCCCCCCTTCTTCTCCGGTGGCGGCGGATCTTGCGTTCTCAACGGCGGCGGCGGAGCCCTCGTTCTCAACGGCGGCGGAGCCTTCGTCCTCAAAAAATGGTGAGTGAGAACCCTAGTCCCCCTCCCGTTCCTCTCTCGGCCCCGTAGATCTCAGCTCGTTTCCTCTGTTTTCGCTTGTTGAATCGATAGGTTGTGAGGGGAGCCCGTGGGCATACTGAGATGGAGCCGCCAGATTCAACTTCGAATAGGTAATGCTCCTCTCTCTGATCCAATTTTGCATGCAATTAGGGCCTAGTCTGCTCTTTCTCACGGGCTCACACTGTCCGCCACTGACAGAGGGGATGCTGCCGCTCGGACCTTCGAATTGACGGTCAATTTCTTTCCATCAAAGGCAAAATTAGTTGATGGTAGCATTCAGAACATTGAGAGAGACACAATTGTTAAATGGGAGGTTGAGTTTACAGAGATTGATCCACAAGTTCTACAGAACATGGGAGAGAAGGCAGTGAAGAAATGGGTGGAAAAAATTGGGGAGAATGTTGTTTGGGGTCCAGAGCAAGAAGTATCACTGTTGCGGTTTGATGATTGGAAAGGAGAGTATGTGAGAATGGAAGATGGTGAACAGATTGTTGATGAAATCGATCGGCAAAACGGCTGGACAAGCAAACGAGCTAATTTTTTTGCTGAGCTGGTTGATCTGAATATTTTTTCGAAGGTTGGATATGTGCCATCACAATTGGCTGCGCAGATGGTAGATGATGATTGGGCTACACAGAGGCCATTGATTCCCATGTGTACTGAACTTACAGTAATAGCCGAAGAGGGACAGGTGACTGGAACTGAAACTGAAACTGCAGCAACTGTTGATTGGAATGTAGTTGAATTAGATGAGCCTACTGATTTGGTCATTGCACCAATGCCTGACATTGAGATGGCCAAACTTTTTGGCATTCCAGTCGATGACAGAGATAAGCAGGAGAGGGGAGAATCTAGTTTGCCTGCTAATGTTGATGAAGATGTAGATGGACAATTGATGGAACAAGCTGCAGATGAAGTAGATGATGCACATGATGATGAGCTGGTGCATGTGTATGACAAAGAAAACCCTGTCATTGAAGTAGGCAAGTTGTTCCCAAGCATGAAGGAGTTTAGGATGTGTTTCAAGACTTATGCAGTGAAACATGAGTTTGATGCCAAGACTGTTTGGACTGATAGGAAGAAGTTTTATGCGAGGTGCAGAGGATTTGATGGTAGTGTCAAGCCTTGCAAGTGGTACATATCTGCTAGACTGCAACCTGATGGAAGTACTGTCAGGGTTAACCAAATCCCCAATCAACATACTTGTATTACAAGTTCACAGAGAGTATCAACCATGACATCACAACTTTGGGTTGCAGAAAAGATCACCCCAATTTTAGCCAAAACACCAAACACTACTGCCAAGAAACTCAAAGTAGACTTGGAAAAGATGTACCCCATTAAACTGAAATATACCACAGTGTGGAAGGCAAAACAAAGGACAATGAAAAATTTATATGGTGATTGGGCAAATACATTTAGGATGCTTTACAACTTCAAAGCAGAGGTGGAAAAGAGGTCACCTGGTAGTGTTGTGGAGATAGATACAGAGGTATCAGCCAAAGGTGAAGTCAAGTTCTCCAAGTTTTTTATGGCTTTGAAGCCTTGCATAGATGGCTTCAAAGCAGGGTGCCGTCCATATTTGAGCATAGACTCATCATTTTTGACAGGCAAGTGGAATGGTCAGTTGGCAGCATGCAATGCTCTAGATGGACACAACTGGATGTTTCCTATTGCTGTTGGCTTGTTTCAGTCAGAAACCGAGGCTTCATGGACATGGTTCATGATCCAGTTGAAAAGATGCCTAGGGCCAGTGTCACCTTTGGCTATACACACAGATGCATGTAAGGGGCTTGAAAATTCAGTGAAAAATGTTTTCCCACATGCTGAGCAGAGGGAGTGCTTCGGTCATTTGTGGATGAATTTGATCAAAAAATTTAGAGGAGAAGAATTTGGGCGCATGTGGCCAGCAGCAAGATCTTACACTAGACAGACACACAAATATCATCTTGATAAGATAATGGCAGCATGTGATGAGTTTGGTCCATGGCTGAACACCTACCATTCTTTGTTATGGTACAGGTCAGCATTCAACACTGCCATCAAGTGTGACCACATCAACAACAATTTGGCAGAGAGTTTCAACAACAAGGTGAAGGAGTTAAAAGATTTGCCTGTGCATGACATGGTTGACCAAATCAGGATCATGCTCATGCGGTTGTGGGAATTGAGAAGAAGGATAGGTGATTGTCTGCAAGGTGATAAGCTTCCAGCAGTGGTACAACAGGTGGTCAATAGGAGCAGAAGTCTTTCACATTTGTTTGTTGAAAAATCTTCACCTTGGGGTGCTGAAGTTAGAGATAACAAAACTGGAAGGAGACATGTTGTTAACACTGAATTGCATGATTGCACTTGCCTCGAGTGGCAACACACTGGTAAACCATGTGAGCATGCCATTCTTTTCTTAGCATCCCAACCGAAGATAAACATGCACCCATATCTGCATGAATATTATTCGGTAGCAAGATTCAAAGCTGCATATGCTACTCCAATTCCAGCACTTACAGATCAGTCTCAGTGGCCTGAAGTGGACATTGAATTTTCCATGTGTCCTCCCTTGACGAAAAGAAAGGCTGGCAGGCCTAAACAGAGTAGATTCAAGGCATGGTTTGAGAAAGGTGGGAGTAGTAAGAAGGGAAAGAAAGATGAAAAGCCAAAAAGGGCCCAAAAAGGTAACAAAAACAGATGCAAGTTGTGCCAGGAACTTGGGCACAGAGTGGGATCTGTCAAATGCCGTTACACTCCTGATAAGCCAAAGTATGTTCTTGTTTATTTGTCTGTGTTTTGATTTGGTGCTTTTTTCCAATTACTATATCTATAACATTTTCTGCACAGGAGGAAGGGAGCAAGTCAGCCCCTTGTTGTTGAACAGTGTTGTCCAACAAAAAAAGCAAGAGTCAATGGCGGTAGAAAGAAGAGAAGTGTGCCTGAGCCTGAGCAGACTGAAGAAAATCCTACTGCAGTCAACATTCAGACTGAAGAAACTGATGTGGAGGTGCACACTGAAGAAACTGAACCTGAGCGTGTCGAGGTTCAGACTGAAGAAACTGAACCTGAGCGTGTCGAGGTTCAGACTGAAGAAACCCATGTTGAGGTACACACCAAAGAAACTGAAACTGGTGTCAACATTGAGACTGAAGACACTTATCACGAGGGTATTGGCGAGGTGTTGAAAAGATCAGTGAAGAAAACCAAGATGATCAGTGAACTTGTGTGTGTAGTAGAACCAAAAACAAGAAGGGCTAAGGCAAAGAAGGGCACACGACGTGGTAGGAAGAAGTAGAACAGAGAACAGTTTGAAAATTTGGGGCATGTAATAATATTTGTAACTTGGTGCGTACTGGTAGTCACTATGTATCCCCATATTTCTATTCGAACTTGTTTGTCTAAACCAGCCAAATAAAATTCAAATTCAAATTTAAATTTGGGCTATTGATGTTTTAGTGTTGTCTAAAGTACCTCAACTGAAATATGTTTGCTTGCTGATCATTCCGAGCCCTTTTGGTAAGTTGAACTCATAGTCATGAAAAGTGTGTTTCAAATGACCTCCAAAGGTAGGGTAAACGGCCTCATATTTAAGCAAGTTTTTTTGGCACCTTGTCTAAACCAGCCAAATAATTTTTCTACACATCTATTCTACCTATATAGTGTAAATCTAAAGTCTCACTATTTATTGAATTAATTTTCTATTTTTTTCTTTTCTTTTTGAAAAAACAAGGTTTAATAGAAAATTATATATAAAACAAGTTTAAAACATGAAAATGAGAAAATTAAGTTCAGATCTTTCTTAGTCAATCCAAAATGAAGTTTTGGTGAGGTTTTCACACTTTTCATTTTCAAAACTCCACCTACTCTCGGGTGCCCACTACTCTCTCCCTTGAACTCCATACTACATTGTTTGAGGAATGACAATTTTGTGAAGGATTTTTCATAAAAATGTATGTAAACCATATTTATATTTTTTTCTCGTTACTATACGACATAATAAGACTATGTGCGCAAGTTTTATATTTTTTTGATTTTTTTTGAATTAGTTATGCTCAACCCTAATCAGTCAAAACCTCTCAAAACCCCTCAAAACCCCTCTCAAAACCCCTCAAAACCCCGCACACTACCTGGTCGTCGATCGTTGTGCGTGGACGGTTGAGATCAGGCGCTAGGGTTAGCTACAGTGTGTAGCGATCCGCATGAGACGCGCTGATTGGTTGACGCGGTGGGGTTTGGATCAGCCTCTCTCGTTGGAGCATCAGGACCGTTCATTTGAATCCAACGGCAAGAGTTGACGCGGTGCATGGACCAAGCCTACGCAGTGCCCTTTCCATCGTTGCATGCGTGCCCGTGCCTACCCGCAGCATGCATGCCCACCCGCAGGACTGCTCCCGTGCGTTGCATGCATGCCTCGACGTAGCCCTGCTCCGCCACCCCTATCAACGCAGTAAGCTGTCGCATGCCTACCATTAGAACCGATGCAGCGTCGCATCAAAGCATGCACCCGGCCACAATGCAGCAGCCCGATGAAGACAACCAAAAAGCCAACGCTGCATGGCGTGGTGTGCACGCTGTGCATGGCGTGCTCCTCTTGAGGACGCAATACTGGCATGGGGTATCGATGTGGGTATCGATGCAGTTCAAATGGCGTGCTGCCCGTTACAAGATGGGCAAAAGAAGGCGTCCATTATTGTCACGTCTCCCATCGACCGAACCTTGCCCTCTAGCCAGGCCCTAGCAAGATGAGCAAATTAATGGGCAACGGCATGCATGCACGGGCGGCACACACAGAGAACCCGGGGAAGGCGTGTCCCCTTGACCCACGACGGCACAGACGCGTGCGTGAGCCCGTCCCCCTTGACCCGCGACCGGTGGCACAGAAGCGTCACAGTCCGTTTCCCACGGCCACGCTCGTGTACACACTTTCATGGGGCGCCACCAAACGCCGCCCGCCCATTAATTCTAGGGTTTCGACGGGGTGAAACCACGTCATACCTGGGCTATTTAAGCCGGGCACTATCGTACTCTCCCTCCTCATCCATCATACCCCATCCTCTGCCTCCTCTGCCCTTCTTCTTCCTTCTTCTCCATCAAACCCGACCGAGCACTCGAGCCACCCCGCCACCATGCAGTACACCGCCCCCACCTACCGCTTCCCCCCAACCGTGCCGGAAAGGCTCTACCCGGCCGGAGTGTATGTAGAGAGAACCCTTAGGGTTTGGGCGATCTCGAGGTGGAGGGGCGCAAGGGAGTTAACGGAGTTCTTCCTTGCGGCCGGCTTCCGCCACCTCCCCCGCGGCTCTCCTCGGATGTACCATGTTGAGGAGGTCAACCACAACGGCGTTGTGGTTGGGCTCCTCGCCACGTTCACTAACCCTTTCGATGCTTTCCATCTCCTCGGGCGAGCGTATTGGGTTGGTTGTGAGTTCATAGCTTTCACCACCTACAATATCTTCACCGACTTCCAGAGCATCTTCCCCAACAACGGCGTTATGCACACGCTCCCGTACCCCATCAACAACGGGGAGGAGTGAAGGACGGCGCCCGGAGGAGCGAGGTGGCGTTGTTCCCCCGGAGGAGGAGGAGAAGAAGAGCCCGAAGAAGAACCCGCGTTTGGTGCCCCCCGATCTATCTAGCTTATCGTATTAGTTTTTTTAAGTAGTAATCGTTATGCTACTATTATTAAGTTGTATTAGTATTTTAAGTTGTAAGGCTATCATGGAGTTGTAAGGTTATCGTGGAACTATGGGTTGCAATCGTTATGCTACTATATATATTGTGTGTTTCGTGCTATTATTTGAAGATTGCTATGGGTTGTTCTTGCTTATTATTTGTGTATTGCTATGGGTTGCTACGAGCCCGGGTTGCTACACCTCAATCTCACCACACACACACCATCTTCAAAATATTGGCCAAACCATGGACATGCAACTAGGAGCCCCATGCAAACCCACTATGGACATGCCACTAGGAAATGCAAACTAATTTACTTCATGCAACTCATTTAGTTCATGGAACCGTAGACATGCATAAAAACAATTAACATTTGGTTTTATTGCATCAAAAAATGATCCATCACAAAATTTAGTGCAAGAAAAAGGCCAAAGTAAAAATAAGTAACATTTTATTTGCCGAAGTTAGAGGTGGGCTGGTGCCGCTACGCGGGTGGGCTGGTGCCCCTACGCGGGCGGGCTGGTCTCTATTTTGGGCATGGTTATTTTCTCAGGGCCCATTTTCTCACGGCCCAACATCTATTCGGCAGCCCAGTTTTGTTTTTTTACTAGAAACTGAATTTGGGTGTGTACTCTGTTAACTGAAGAACAAAAACAGAGGAAACAGAGCATGAACACTGAATAGGGCCCCTGAGAATATCAGTACAATAATTCAAGCAAGTTTTGCTTCACACGAATTCAAGTTCATCTAACAAATGATCCCTGGCTAACTCAAACTACTGGGCACCCCTGAAACTAGCTGACTAACTAACTGAAACTATAACAAATTCTAGCGATTGATGAACATCAAGTAAAATAAACCCATAGCAATGACACAACCATAAAATGCTCCCGCCATCATATTTGCTTGCTGCTTCAAATCGATCAGATGCTTTAGTTGCTTGCCGATTTTCTTCAATTCACACTTCAGTTCTGCACTGTGCATCATCGGATCGGCTCTGTCCGCCAAATTGGGGGCTTGTTCCACGGCAAGCCGCCCCCCAAAATTGAGCTCTTGGGTTGGGGTTGATCCCTCCAATTTCAACCTTTCAACATATTCATCGAGCCACTCAAAATGCCCACATTTCTTCAGAACCTGAAAACAGGGGGCCGGCGGCGCATGAATCCTAGATCCACCACCCAGATCCACCGCCCTAATTCGAGGGAAAAAGAAAGAAATCGGGAGAAATTAGACCATAGAATTGGTCAAGAACACAGATCTAACCTGCCCCGGCTGTGGCTTGCTCAAACATTTCACAAACTCGCGCCCACGGTTGCCATTTTCTTCCCTCACACAAGTCAAACGCTTGAGAGGCTCCATGCGCGGGCAATCGGGGCATCTTGTCAACGGCAGTGGACCATACTGCGTCCATGATTGGCGGGTGGCTGAAGTCGAGCTAGACATCACTCGCCGGCGGCGCGCTTCGTTGCCGGAGCAGAGGAAGAAGAAGGTGGGAAAGGAAAGGGGCAGGGTAAGCAATGGAGGGGGGCGGGCTGGCTCGGGTCGGGCCACGCTGATGAGCACGGGCATGCTTGTGTGGATAAGTTGTGGGTCCCACCCGCATGCGAGTAACTGGTGGGTCCCGCGTGTCATAACTCAAATCGCTAACCCTCGTGTTTTTCATTTCACGGTTAAACAGAGCCATGTCGCATTGGAGCTATTTACACGCTCAAGTGTGTCGCATCACAGCCATTCACTCGAACAACGTCGCACTCAAGCAAATTCACATCAAAAACATCGCACAGGAGCTATTGGCCCCTTGCCGAACGCAGCGTCCGGTTCATGACGCGCCTGCTCGAGCGGTGGGGGCTCGAGGAGACCTGCCTCCCGGACGCGCAGCGCTACATCCCTCCCGCCGGACCACGACCTCAAGTCCTCACGCGCCGAGGGAGAGCTCGTTGTCTTCTCCGCCATCGACAACCTGCTAACCAAGCCAAGACTAAGGTGACAAGGTGTCCCTGGAGGACATCCTCGTCGCCAACTGCAGCCTCTTCGCCATGACGCTGTATTTCACCGACATGATCCTCAACCGGAACCGGTACAGGTTCCGAGAGGACATGCATGCGCAGCATGCACCACCCTGTGGTGGGCTGTAGTGCCGGGCTCATCTCCGTGGCACACTGGACCCATCTCTCACGTTGCTCGCCACGGTTTTAGGATTTCGTTGCGAGGGGATGAGAGGAGGGCGCTGTCGGCGCTATGCGAGAGGAATAGTGCTTATTCCTCACAGAATCGGCGGCGGCGAGGAGAAGAACTTGTGAGAAACCCTAGCTCCCATGCTGCAAACAGTCAAATTTGACCTTGTCGCTCTTCTTTCCTCGTGGTCAGGAATCACACCAGCAGCTTAAGAGCATGCTCTGGGGTTCAACATGGAGGAGGCGGAGGCGGAGTTCGCCGTCGCCCAAGCCGCGGAGATGGCAGAGCAGCAGACCGTTCTGGAGTCCTCCCAAGGCATATGTGGAGACCAACCGACAGTTCCTCCGGCAGGAGCCGGCAACGACCGACACGCTTTTCGCCAAACTCGACGTGGAGATAGAGGAGGAGGCCGGAGCGGAGGCGCCGAAGGAGCCGGATCTGCAGCTGCCGCCCATGTATTCGGAGCTGGGCATGGAGATAGTGGACATCTCCGACGAGGAGTAGCTAGGCGATCTACTTAGTATGTATGTTTTTTCCTTTGCATGCTTTTCTATTGATTTAAGAAACCAGTATGAGAGTGTTCGGATGCAGCTGTGCTAATTTGAGGTGTGTCCGGTCACTGCACGCGGACGCACCCGGGCGCGTCTACGGGCGTTTGAGGGGTCATATTTGTTGGAAATATGCCCTAGAGGCAATAATAAATTAGTTATTATTATTATATTTCCTTGTTCATGATAATCGTTTATTATCCATGCTATAATTGTATTGATAGGAAACTCAAATACATGTGTGGATACATAGACAACACCATGTCCCTAGTAAGCCTCTAGTTGACTAGCTCGTTGATCAATAGATGGTTATGGTTTCCTGACCATGGACATTGGATGTCGTTGATAACGGGATCACATCATTAGGAGAATGATGTGATGGACAAGACCCAATCCTAAGCCTAGCACAAAGATCGTGTAGTTCGTATGCTAAAGCTTTTCTAATGTCAAATATCATTTCCTTAGACCATGAGATTGTGCAACTCCCGGATACCGTAGGAATGCTTTGGGTGTACCAAACGTCACAACGTAACTGGGTGGCTATAAAGGTACACTACGGGTATCTCCGAAAGTGTCTATTGGGTTGGCACGAATCGAGGCTGGGATTTGTCACTCCATGTTACGGAGAGGTATCTCTGGGCCCACTCGGTAGGACATCATTATAATGTGCACAATGTGACCAAGGGGTTGATCACGGGATGATGTGTTACGGAACGAGTAAAGAGACTTGCCGGTAAAGAGATTGAACAAGGTATCGGCGTACCGACGATCGAATCTCGGGCAAGTAATATACCGCTAGACAAAGGGAATTGAATACGGGATTGATTGAATCCTCGACATCGTGGTTCATCCGATGAGATCATCATGGAACATGTGGGAGCCAACATGGGTATCCAGATCCCGCTGTTGGTTATTGGCCGGAGAGTTGTCTCGGTCATGTCTATGTGTCTCCCGAACCCGTAGGTTCTACACACTTAAGGTTCAATGACGCTAGGGTTATAGGGAATAGATATACGTGGTTACCGAATGTTGTTCGGATTCCCGGATGAGATCCCGGACATCACGAGTTCCAGAATGGTCCGGAGGTAAAGAATAATATATAGGAAGTGGGGTTTTGGCCACCGGAAGTGTTTCGGCGGTCACCGGTAATGTACCGGTACCACCGGAACGGTTCCGGGGGTCCACCGGGAGGGGCCACCAGCCCCGGAGGCTTGCATGGGCTTAGTGTGGAAAGGTACCAGCCCTAGAGTGGGCTGGTGCGCCTCCCACCAAGGCCCAAGGCGCAGCTAGGAGGGGAGAGGGGAAACCCTAGGCGCAGATGGGCCTAAAGGCCCACCCTAGGGCGCGCCCCCTCTCTCCCCCTCTTGGCCGCCCCCTCCAAGTCCCATCTAGGGCTGCCGCATCTCTAGGGTGGGAACCCTAGATGGGGGCGCAACCACCTCCCCTCCTCCTATAAATAGTGGGGGTTTTGGGGCTGCCAGAGACAGGAGAACCTCTCCCTCAAGGCGCAACCCTACCTCTCTCCCTCCTTGTCTCTTGCGGTGCTTGGCGAAGCCCTGCTGGAGTGGCACACTCCTCCACCACCACCACGCCATCGTGCTGCTGCTGGACGGAGTGTTCCCCAACCTCTCCCTCTCTCCTTGCTGGATCAAGGCATGGGAGACGTCACCGGGCTGCATGTGTGTTGAACGCGGATGTGCCGTTCGTTCGGCACTAGAATCATCGGTGATTTGGATCACGACGAGTACGACTCCATCAACCCCGTTCACTTGAACGCTTCTGCTTAGCGATCTACAAGGGTATGTAGATGCACTCTCCTCCCCCTCGTTGCTAGATTACTCCATAGATTGATCTTGGTGATGCGTAGAAATTTTTTGATTTGTGCTACGTTCCCCAACAGTGGTATCAGAGCCAGGTTTATGCATAGTTACTATGCACGAGTAGAACACAAAGCAGTTACCTTACACATACGCTTACATGAGACAGGTTCCACCGACTGACATGCACTAGTTGCATAAGGTGGCTAGCGGGTGTCTGTCTCTCACACTTTAGTTGGAGCGGATTCGATGAAAAGGGTCCTTATGAAGGGTAAATAGAAATTGGCATATCACGTTGTGGTTTTTACGTAGGTAAGAAACGTTCTTGCTAGAACACCTATAGAAGCCACGTAAAAACTTGCAGCAACAATTAGAGGACGTCTAACTTGTTTTTGCAGCAAGTGTTTTGTGATGTGATATGGCCAAAGGATGTGATGAATGATATATGTGATGTATGAGATGATCATGTTCTTGTAATAGGAATCACGACTTGCATGTCGATGAGCATGACAACCGGCAGGAGCCATAGGAGTTGTCTTTATTTTTTGTATGACCTGCGTGTCATTGAAGAACGCCATGTAAATTACTTTACTTTATTGCTAAACGTGTTAGCCATAGAAGTAGAAGTAGTCGTTGGCGTGACAACTTCATGAAGACACGATGATGGAGATCATGATGATGGAGATCATGGTGTCATGCCAGTGATGAAGATGATCATGGCGCCCCGAAGATGGAGATCAAAGGAGCAATATGATATTGGCCATATCATGTCACTATTTGATTGCATGTGATGTTTATCATGTTTTACATCTTATTTGCTTAGAACGACGGTAGCTTAAATAAGGTGGTCCTTCAAAATAATTTCAAGAAAATTGTTCCCCCTAACTGTGCACCGTTGCGAAGGTTCGTTGTTTTGAAGCACCACATGATAATCGGGTGTGATAGATTCTAACGTTCGAATACAACGGTGTGTAAGCCAGATTTACACACGCAATACACTTAGGTTGACTTGACGAGCCTAGCATGTACAGACATGGCCTCGGAACACGGAAGACCGCAAGGTCGAGCATGAGTCGTATAGAAGATACGATCAACATGAATATGTTCACTGATGTTGACTAGTCCATCTCACGTGATGATCGGACACGGCCTAGTTGACTCGGATCATGTAATCACTTAGATGACTAGAGGGATATCTATCTGAGTGGGAGTTCATAAGATGAACTCAATTATCCTAAACATAGTCAAAATGTCTTTGCAAAATATATCTTAATGCTCGCGCTTTAGTTCTACTGTTTTAGATATGTTCCTAGAGAAAAAAAAATTAGTTGAAAGTTCATAGTAGCGATTATGCGGACTAGGTCCGTAAACTGAGGATTGTCCTCATTGCTTCGTAGAAGGCTTATGTCCTTAACGCACCGCTCAGTGTGCCGAACCTCGAACGTCGTTTGTGGATGTTGCGAACATCTGACATACACATTTTGATAACTACGTGATAGTTCAGTTAAACGGTTTAGAGTTGAGGCACCAAAGACGATTTCGAAACGTCGCGGGACATATGAGATGTTTCGAGGGCTGAAATTGGGATTTCAGGCTCGTGCCCACGTCAAGAGATATAAGACCTCCGAGGAGTCTCTTAGCCTGCAAACTGAGGGAGAAATGCTCAATCATTGAGCTTGTGCTCAGATTGTCTGAGTACCACAATCACTTGAATCGAGTGGGAGTTAATCTTCCAGATGAGATAGTGATGTTTCTCCAAAGTCATTGCCACCAAGCTGCTAGAGCTTCGTGATGAACTATAACATATCAGGGATAGATGATGATCCTTGAGATATTCGCGATGTTTGACACCACGAAAGTAGAAATCAAGAAGGAGCATCAATTGTTGATGGTTGGTGAAACCACTAGTTTCAAGAAGGGCAAGGGAGAGAAGGGATACTTCATGAAACGGCAAATCAATTGCTGCTCTAGTGGAGAAACCCGAGGTTGAACCCAAACCCGAGACTAAGTGCTTCTGTAATAAGGGGAACAGTCACTGAAGCAAAATTACCCTAGATACTTGGTAGATGAGAAGGCTGGCAAGGTCGATAGAAGTATATTGGATATACATTATGTTAACGTGTACTTTACTAGTACTCCTAGTAGCACCAGGGTATTAGATACCGGTTCGGTTGCTAAGTGTTAGTAACTCGAAATAAAAGGCTACAGAGTAAACGGAGACTAGCTAAAGGTGAGCTGGCAATATATGTTGGAAGTTTTTCCAAGCTTGATGTGATCAAGCATCGCACGCTCCCTCTACCATCGAGATTGGTGTTAAACCTAAATAATTGTTATTTGGTGTTTGTGTCGAGCATAGGCATGATTGGATTATGTCTATCGCAATACGGTTATTCATTTAAGGAGAATAATGGTTACTCTGTTTATTTGAGTAATACCTTCAATGGTCTTGCACCTAAAATGAATGGTTGATTGAATCTCGATCGTAGTGATACACATGTTCATGCCAAAAGATATAAGATAGTGATGATAGTACCACCTACTTGTGGCACTGCCATGTAAGTCATGTTGGTATAAAACGCATGAAGAAGCTCCATGTTGATGGATCTTTGGACTCACTCGTTTTTGAAAAGTTTGAGACATGCGAACCATGTCTATTGGTGTATATGCATGAAGAAACTCCATGCAAATGGACTGTTTGGACTCACTTGATTTGAATCACTTGAGACATGCAAATCATACCACATGGGCAAGATGACTGAAAGCCTCGTTTTCAGTAAAATGGAACAAGAAAGCAACTTGTTGGAAGTAATACATTTTGATGTGTGCAGTCCAATGAGTGCTGAGGCACGCAGTGGATATCGTTATGTTCTTACTTCATGGATGATTTGAGTAGATACTGAGTATATTTACTTGATGAAACACAAGTCTGAATTATTGAATGGTTCAAGTAATTTCAGAGTGAAGTTGAAGATCATCGTGACAAGAGGATAAAATGTCTATGATATAATCATAGAGATGAGTATCTGAGTTACGAGCTTTGGAACGCACTTAAGACATTGTGGAAATTGTTTCACAATTAATACTGCCTGGAACACCATAGTGTGATGGTGTGTCCGAACATCATAGTTGCACCCTATTGGATATGGTGCGTACCATGATGTCTCTTATCGAATTACCACTATCGTTCATGGGTTAGGCATTAGAGACAACCACACTCACTTTAATAGGGCACCACGTAATTCCATTGAGACGACACCGTTTGAACTATGGTTTGGAGAAACCTAAGTTGTTGTTTCTTAAAAGTTTGGGGCTGCGACGCTTATGTGAAAAAATTCAGGTTGATAAGCTCGAACCCAAAGCGGATAAAATGCATCTTCATAAGACACCCAAAATAGTTGGGTATACCTCCTAATTCAGATCTGAAAGCAATAGGGATTGTTTCTTGAATCAGGTCCTTTCTCGAGGAAAAGTTTGTCTCGGAAAGTTGAGTGGGAGCATGGTGGAGACTTGATGAGGTTATTGAACCGTCACTTCAACTAGTGTGTAGCAGGGCACAGGAAGTTGTTCCGGTGGCGCCCACACCAATTGAAGTAGAAGCTTATGATAGTGATCATGAAGTTACGGATCAAGTCATTACCGTACCTCGTAGGGTGACAAGGATGCGTACTACTTCAGAATGGTACAGTAATCCTGTCTTTAAGGTCATGTTGATAGACAACAATGAACCTGCGTGCTATGGAGAAGCGATGGTGGGCCAATATTCCGATAAATGGTTAGAAGCCATGAAATCCGAGATAGGATCCATGTATCAGAACAAAGCATAGACTTTGGTGGACTTGCCCGATGATCGGCAAGCCATTGAGATAAATGGATCTTTAAGAAGAAGACGGACGTGGACAGTAATGTCACCGTCTATGAAGGTCGACTTGTGGCGAAGAGTTTTTCACAAGTTCAAGGAGTTGACTACGATGAGATTTTCTCATTCGTAGCGATGCTTAAGTCCGTCGGAATCATGCTAGCATTAGCTGCATTTATGAAATCTGGCAGATGGATGTCAAAATGAGTTTCCTTACCAGTTTTCGTTAGGAAAGGTTGTATGTGATACAATCAGAAAGGTTTTGTCGATCCTAAGGATGCTAAAAGGTATACTAGCTCCAGCGATCCTTCCATGGACTAGAGCAAGCATCTCGGAGTCAGAATATGCGCTTTGATGAGATGATCAAAGATTTGGGTTTATACAAAGTTTATGAGAAACTTGTATCTCCAAAGAAGTGAGTGGGAGCACTATAGAATTTCTGATGAGTATATGTTGTTGACATATTGTGGATCAGAAATGATGTAGAATTTCTAGAAAGCATATAGGGTTATTTGAAAAGTGTTTTTCAATGGAAAACCTGGATTAGGCTACTTGAACAATAAGCATCAAGATCTATAAGATAGATCAAAATGCTTAATAGTACTTTCAAATGAGCACATACCTTGACATGATCTTGAAGGTGTTCAAGATGGATCAGTCAAAGAAGGAGTTCTTGCCTGAGTTGTAAGGTATGAAGTTAAGACTTAAAGCTCGACCACGACAGAAGAAAGAGGAAGGACGAAGGTCGTCCCCTATGCTTTTGTCATAGGCTCTATACGGTATGCCATGCTGAGTACCGCGCCTGATGTGTGCCTTGCCACATGTCTGGCAAGAGGGTACAAAGGTGATCAAGGGGTGGATCACCAGACAGCGGTCAACATTATCCTTGGAGTAATAAGGATATGTTTCTCGGTTATGGAGGTGATAAAGAGTTCGACGTAAAGAGTTGCGTCGATGCAAGCTTAACACCTATCCGGATAGCTCTGAGTAGAGAAACCGGACATGTATAGTGGAGCAACCATTTGGATTAGCTCCAAGTGGAGAGTGGAAGCAGCATTTACAATATGACCTTGAGATTTGCGAAGTACATACGTATCTGAATGTTGCAGACCCGTTGACTAAAACCTCTCTCACAAGCAAAACATGATCAAACCCCAGAACTCATTGAGTCTTAATCACATGATGATGTGAACTAGTTTATTGACACTAGTAAACTCTTTGGATGTTGGTCACATGGTGATGTGACCTGTGAGTGTTAATTACATGGCGATGTGAACTAGATTATTGACTCTAGTGCAAGTGAGAGACTATTTGAAATATGCCCTAGAGGCAATAATAAATTAGTTATTATTATTATATTTCCTTGTTCATGATAATCGTTTATTATCCATGCTATAATTGTATTGATAGGAAACTCAGATACATGTGTGGATACATAGACAACACCATGTCCCTAGTAAGCCTCTAGTTGACTAGCTCGTTGATCAATAGATGGTTACGGTTTCCTGACCATGGACATTGGATGTCGTTGATAACGGGATCACATCATTAGGAGAATGATGTGATGGACAAGACCCAATCCTAAGCCTAGCACAAAGATCGTGTAGTTCGTATGCTAAAGCTTTTCTAATGTCAAGTATCATTTCCTTAGACCATGAGATTGTGCAACTCCCGGATACCGTAGGAATGCTTTGGGTGTACCAAACGTCACAACGTAACTGGGTGGCTATAAAGGTACACTACGGGTATCTCCAAAAGTGTCTGTTGGGTTGGCACGAATTGAGACTGGGATTTGTTACTCCGTGTTACGGAGAGGTATCTTTGGGCCCACTCGGTAGGACATCATCATAATGTGCACAATGTGACCAAGGGGTTGATCACGGGATGATGTGTTACGGAACGAGTAAAGAGACTTGCCGGTAACGAGATTGAACAAGGTATCGGCATACCGACGATTGAATCTCGGGCAAGTAATATACCGCTAGACAAAGGGAATTGAATACGGGATTGATTGAATCCTCGACATCGTGGTTCATCCGATGAGATCATCGTGGAACATGTGGGAGCCAACATGGGTATCCAAATCCTGCTGTTGGTTATTGGCCGGAGAGTTGTCTCGGTCATGTCTACGTGTCTCCCGAACCCGTAGGGTCTACACACTTAAGGTTTGATGACGCTAGGGTTATAGGGAATAGATATACGTGGTTACCGAATGTTGTTCGGATTCCCGGATGAGATCTCGGACATCACGAGGAGTTCCGAAATGGTCCGGAGGTAAAGAATAATATATAGGAAGTGAGGTTTTGGCCACCTAAAGTGTTTCGGGGGTCACCGGTAATGTACCGGGACCACCGGAAGGGTTCCGGGGGTCCACCAGCCCCGGAGGCTTGCATGGGCTTAGTGTGGAAAGGGACCAGCCCCAGAGTGGGCTGGTGCACCTCCCACCAAGGCCCAAGGCGCAGCTAGGAGGGGAGAGGGGAAACCCTAGGCGCAGATGGGCCTAAAGGCCCACCCTAGGGCGCGCCCCCTCTCTCCCCCTCTTGGCCGCCCCCTCCAAGTCCCATCTAGGGCTGCCGCATCCCTAGGGTGGGAACCCTAGATGGGGGCGCAACCACCTCCCCTCCTCCTATAAATAGTGAGGGTTTTGGGGCTGCCAGAGACAGGAGAACCTCTCCCTCAAGGCGTAGCCCTACCTCTCTCCCTCCTCGTCTCTTGCGGTGCTTAGCGAAGCCCTGCTGGAGTGGCACACTCCTCCACCACCACCACGCCATCGTGCTGCTGCTGGACGGAGTCTTCCCCAACCTCTCCCTCTCTCCTTGCTGGATCAAGGCATGGAAGACGTCACTGGGCTGCATGTGTGTTGAACGCGGAGGTGCCGTCCATTCGGCACTAGGATCATCGGTGATTTGGATCACGACGAGTACGACTCCATCAACCCCGTTCACTTGAACGCTTCCGCTTAGCGATCTACAAGGGTATGTAGATGCACTCTCCTTCCCCTCGTTGCTAGATTACTCCATAGATTGATCTTGGTGATGTGTAGAATTTTTTTGATTTGTGCTACGTTCCCCAACAATATTTGTCATATGCGGGTGTAGATACTCTAACAAAGTTTTAGCTATGTGGTACGTCCCCAACGTATCTATAAATTTTGATTGTTCAATGCTATTATAGTATCAATTTTGGATGTTTATTATGCAATTATATATCATTTTTTGGAACTAACCTATTTAACTTAGTGCCAAGTGTCAGTTGCTGTTTTTTGTCTGTTTTTGGTTTCCAGAAAATCAGTACCAAACGAAGTCCAAATGCCACGAATTTTTTTGATGTTTTTTTCTGGACATAAGAGACACTAGAAGCTTCGGTAGGAGACCGAATGCGGAGGAGTAGGCAACGAGCCACTAGGGCGCGCCGAGGGGGGGGGGGTCGGCGCGCCTTGGTGGCTCGTGGGCACCTCGTTCCTCTGTTTGACCTAATTCCAGCTCTATAAATTCTCTAAAATCGGAAAACCAGCAGAGAGCCACCCAAAACACTTTTTCAGCCGCTGCAATCTACTGTTCTCGCAAGATCCCATCTGGTGGCCTTTTCTGTTACTCTGCCGAAGGGGGATTCGATCAAGGAGGGCTTCTACATCAACCTTGCTGCCCCTCCAATGACGTGTGAATAGTTTACCACAGACCTACATGTCCATAGCTAGTAGCTAGATGGCTTCTTCTCTCTCTTTGATCTTCAATACAATGTTCTCCTTAATGTTCTTGGAGATCTATTCGATGTAATCTTTTTTAGGGTGTGTTTGTTGGGATCCAATGAATTATGGATGTATGATCAAATTATCCATGAATATTATTCGATTCTTTTCTGAACTATTTTCTGAATGATTATTATAGCTTTGTATTTCTCTCCGATCTTTCCCTTTGGTTTGACCAACTATAACTACCGAGGGATTGACAATCCCTTGTTTGCGTTGGTTGCAAGTATTTGTTATTTTGTATGTAGGTACTGCTAACGAGGTGTTGCGTGGTTCTCCTATTGGATTGATAATCTCGGTTCTTAATTGAGGGAATACTTATCTCTACTGTACTGCATCCCCTCTCATCTTCGATGAAATCCCAATGTAGCTCACAAGTAGCACTATGCGAGAGAACAGGTCTAGAGGAGGCAAGGGCCTTGGTTTTTTCCTTTCGGTTTTGACGTGAAAAAACCAGAAGGAAGGTTGGCTCATACGTGTTGAAAAAAATCTATGGGGGTGGCGACTCCTTCATTTGATGGGTTACGAAACGATGCAAAGATTGAGCGATGTATGGTAATGTAATTATGGTAACATATGAAAAGATTAATTAATGTGATTGAGTGATTTATGGTAATATTAATTAATTTAAATTTGACCTCAAAAAAATAATAATTTAGATTTGATTTTTAGAGATTAATCATGATTGATTCTTTCATATAAAGACATTACTAAAAACCGCATGGATTGGATTAAAAAAATACCTCATGAAAAGTTCTGATCCGTTCAAAAAAATTTCACTGTGTGAGAGGTGAAGCGAAAAACCCAGTGGAAGAGGGCTTGTGGGAGGTGAGACGAATAAACCAGGCGAAATATATGACGATAAAAGGTAAGGCGAAAAAAAACTCTGAAAGGGAAGCTATGAGTCTGCCTTAGAAGTAGAGAAAAACAAAATAGCATTCTAGGCTGGCTTCTATCTCATATATTTTTCTCTTTATTTCTTGCATCATTGTTGTAGGCATTTGAAGTCCTGAACCCGAACACGTTTCTTTTCCTGGCCTATACATATACCGTGCAATGCATCAGTGTGCATGCAAGTAACATTAACTAGTGTATGATCATCTTCCTAACTTGGCCGTGGAGACTCCCGTGTATATGCAACGTATTTTCAGACAACACCGGCTTCAGGTGAAACATTGATGACCTCGGTGTTTACTTCCTCCGTTCTTAAAAGAGTGTACTTATAACTTTATTGAAAAGTCAAAAAATATTATGTTGAACCGTATTTATACAATAATACACCATCATTTATGCCATCATATTAGTAGAAATAGATTCATGATAAAATATATTTCATCATATATTTATTTGGTTTCAAAAATATTGATATATTTGTGCACAAACTCGGTCAAACTTTGAAATGGTTTGATTCTCCAACAAATTAAAAGTACACTTTTCTAAGGACGGAGGGAGTATATGACAACGGGTCGTATCACCTTGTATAGCTGGAGATGACCCGGAATACTCGTTTGATCTAACTCATGATGTCATGTGAATACGGTAAGGCGAAAATGGGAGGGGGCATATGACCCACTCGAGCCTTGGCCACGATATCGTAGCAACAATGCCTCGTTCGCTAACATTCTCAATCATGTTCTAGTGTGGTAGAGAAAAATGCCTTACCTACTTCGCTGCGTCTCCACAGAAGCCCGGCGCCTCGTCCACAGAATCCCGATGCGGCAACTCTCAGCCCTCCATGTCCCGTCACCGCTACACCGCCGCGGTCCGTCGCGTCTATAGTGACTTCCTCCTTCGCCGGATCTAAGCCGACGTCCGGCAACGCGAGCCCCCTCCACTGTCACGGCCTGACTAGTTGTCTTCAGTCCTGACATCCACCCCCACGCATGGGGGGAGGGGGGCACATCGCTCTACGGGAGGAGTCAGACACTCAGTGTCCATCTTCGAGGCTTCGACCTCACATGGTGATTATGGAGCAGCAGAATCTATCTAATTAGGTCATAATGGTGATTATGGAGCAGCAGAATCTATCTAATTAGGTCATAATGGTGATTATCTTAGGTCCCAATGGAGCAGCAGGATCTATCTTAGGTGTGTACCTGAGCGCGAGGAGCGCAGGGGAAGAGCCGACTGACTTCATGGTCTCCAGCGTGCTCACTACATGCGCAGGCCTGCTGGGCCTTGACCTTGGGCGTGCTTTGCATGCTGTTGCTGTATGACTCTTGCATCGATGCAAACATTTGTGTTGCAAGCGCATTGGTTGACATGTACGACAAGTG
Organism: Triticum aestivum; assembly: GCF_018294505.1. Classification (NCBI taxonomy): domain Eukaryota; kingdom Viridiplantae; phylum Streptophyta; class Magnoliopsida; order Poales; family Poaceae; genus Triticum; species Triticum aestivum. The sequence continues at coordinate 707,377,369 of NC_057807.1, forward strand.
CCGGGGTGTTGAAGATGTTGAACATGTCTTTTTGGATATGCCACAGCGGAATCTTGTCACATGGAACGCGATGATTGGAGGGTATGCCAACATCGGTGATGCTATAAACTCACTTGCGGTGTTCAGTGATATGATAGCGAGTGGAGAGACAGCACCTAACTACATCACACTTGTAAATGTGATCACAGCATGCAGTAGAAGAGGTTTGACCAAGGAAGGCTATGAGTTGTTTGAGACAATGAAGGCTAATGCGCGTATTTGTGAGGTCTCCATCTCCAATTTCACTAGCTCATGGCCGAATTCGATTACAAGAGGAGGGATTGGGGAAGGGGAAAGATACTCTCACACGCTACACGCTTGCGACGATTACAAACTAGCCGTTTGCCAACCGCCACCCTCTCCTGTCTTCCTTCTGTGGTATAAGTACTAGGCGAGTTAGGCCCATTCCGGTCCAGCGAGCCAAGCGGGACAGTGAGGCTGCCTCCTGGGCCGTGCTTCGACTTGAACTGCTACTTGGCGCTCTTCCTGCTCGCTGACAATCCCACCCCCGTTAGAAATGGCTTGACCTCAAGCCGGTGCCCTCGGGAACTTTTGTCGCAGGGCCACCTTGTCCTCCCAAGTAGCCATATCAACTGGTGATGCACTCCACTTGACCAGAACTTGCACAATCGAGTCAGACCCACGCCTCACGACCCGTTGCTGTAAGATTTGTTCCGGAGTTTGAAACTGATCATCAGGTGAAGGAAGTTGTGGCAGTACCTCGCTATCTGGAGTAAGAACTTTCTTGAGCAAAACACTGTGTGGACTTTGCTGCTCGGGGGTAAAGCCAATTTGTATGCCACTTCGCCTACTATCTCCAGAATATTGAATGGCCCATAGAACTTAAATGCCAGTTTATGGTTAGCTCGTGGAGCCACTGATGATTGCAGGTAAGGTTGGAGTTTGAGAAAGACCCGATCACCAACTGCAAACACATGATCAGTACGGTGTTTATCTGCCCGACTCTTTTTTTTGGAACGTAGGCTCCAGAAGAGCCCGGCTTTGAATTAATAAAGCCATCAACCGGCCAGGATTACAGCAACGGAATACAACCACACTCCAACTAAAAGAAAAGAAAACAAAAGGCAAAGATACAATGGCGCCTAGGAGCAGCTCGCAAAGGCATACAACAAGCTAGCAAGCATAGCTAGAGATGCCATGAAACCCAAACACGCCAAGAACCAAGGCAGAAACGCTAAACGTCTCAGGAAAGAGCACCGACGACGGAGCAAAGCACGCCATAGCCGAACGCCTGGGCTTGAAGGAGACACATCCATCCAGATCCATCGTCACAGAAGGCCCCTGCCTCCTCGCCTGGCTCGAGGCGCCGCACCGGTGAGCGATGGACATGCTCACCCTAGAACCTGCATGAATGGCATCGTAGGAAACCACAGGGACGGAACCAGGCGTTCCCAGCCTGCCGACGACGCCTAACCTGAAACAGAGCAACGCCAAATGCAAGAGTCCAGGCATGAAACAGGGGCGAGCTGTCGGAATGCACAAATGGGCAGCAGCAATGGCCAAATCCAGATCATCGGCTCGCTCGACGAGCAGAAGAGCAGCCACCGGAGGAGGGGAACCCTATCCCCTCCCGTCCTGGAGAATCCACGGGCATCGGAGGAGCCCTGCAGCCCAACGAAGAGCACCAAACCAGCTTGACCAAACGCCCAGGAGGACACCGCCGTCGATGGAGACACGCCGCCGCCGCCGACACACTCCACCTACACCACAACAAAGCCCACAACCCATCTTTGTTCCCAAAACAACGCCCTCAAGAAGGTTACGGCGCCCTGGGCGTCGCCGCTGCCCAACAAAGTTGAGGATTTCACCCGGGAAACAAAGGGGAAGGGGGTAGGGGGCAGGACCTGACCGTCGCCTCCAGGAAGGTGAGCGGCGCCCGCGAGCGTTGCCGCCGTCGCAGCCGACACGGCTGGCTAGGGGTTTCCCCCGGTCCTGCAGCCCCGTCGCCCACTCCCACCCGCAGAAGACCGCGGAAGTGCGGATCTGAGGGGGGAGGCGCTCGTTGGGGAAGAAGGGGAGTGGAGGCGGCCAGATCTGACGCGACAGGAGACGAATCCGCCGCCGCCGCGCGCCGACCCGCAACCACCGGGGCTCTCGCCGCCCGCACGGCCGAGAGAACACCGACCCGCGCCCACGCCACCGGGAGCCGAAGCCGGCGGCGCCACACCTGCCGGGGCCGCCGCCCCGGATCCAAAGGCCCCCCGCGGGAGGCGAGGCGGCGAGGGCCCCGCCGCTGCCTTCATCAGCAGTGGGCCGAGCTTGCTCGGCAGCCGCTGCCTCAGGCGGCGGCGAGGGAAGGGCGAGGAGGGGAGGGGGACGGCGGGGCTAGGGTTTTCGCCCGTCGGGTCGCCCAAGCGGGACGACACGAGGAAGGGGAGCGGAGGACCAACTGTCCAATCATCTGATCTACCCGACTCATCATACGTTGTTGTGAGTGAAGCAGATGCTGCTTAACTGACTCCAGCACCACACACTGCGATCCTCAAGCCACTGGCGCAAATCAGATGATTGGACTGTATCATCCACAGACAGACCGAAATGGCGTGGACTGTGCCCATAGATAATCTCAAAAGGTGTCTTGCCCGTGGGTGAATGTCAGTTTGTATTGTACCAGAATTCGCATAGAGGGATCCATTTAGCCCAGCGTGACGGATGCCCACTGAAAAAACATCGCAAGAAACATTCCACCTGCTGATTCACACGCTCAGTTTGCCGGTCAGACTGTGGGTGGCGAGCAGAGCTCATGCTGAGCAAAACACCAGATATCTGAAATAGTTGACAGTGGTAAAAATCTTGTCATGATCAGACACGGTTGACAGTGGCATTCCATGGAGTTTGAAGAAATAATTGAGAAAGGCGTCAGCCCTAGTTTTAGCCATGTAGGGGTTATGCAGAGGAACAAAATGTCCGTACTCAGAGAGCTTGTCAATGATGACCATCAAGCAATTGTAACGCCCTGAAGTTGGGAGACCCTCAACAAGTCCATCGTGACCATTTCCCAAGAAAGATCCGGGATTGGAAGGGGTTGAAGCAACCCTGGGTATGGAATGCGTTCCGGCTTCGCTTGCTGACAGACTAAACATTGGTGTACATAAGTTTAAATAAAGCTACGCATACCCTTCCATCTGAACAGCTGCCGAACACGTTTGTATGCCATTGGAAAACCGGAGTGACCACCGAGTGGACTGCCATGGAATGCAGTCACCACTTTACGGTGTAATTCAGGATCACAACCAATCCAGACACATTTCCTGTGCCTAAGAACACCAACCTTCAGAGAAAACGTGTTACCAGATGCAGGAGACACTACAAGCTTCTGAAGCAGTGCAGAAGCAAATTGGTCAGACAAATAGCTTTGAATAATATCATCAAGCCAAGCAGGTTGGACAGAAGATATGTGGTGCAATTACGATAACATGCCATTAGCAGTAGGTGGCCTCCTGGACAGGGAATCAACAACAGTATTGTCAACACCTTTCTTATACTCAATAGTATATTGCAATCCCAACAATTTAGTAAATGCCTTCTGCTGCCATTTTGTGTGCAATCTTTTCTCAGATAAGCAAGCCAAACTACGCTGGTCAATTTTAATGACAAATGGAGCAGGCTGCAAATATTGTCTCCAATGTTCAACTGCTAGGAGAATAGATAAGTGTTCCTTCTCATAGACATGTAGTGTTTGGTTTCTGGGTCCAAGAGCTTTACTAACATAAGCAACATGGTGGCCTTCCTGCATAAGCACAACACCAATACCTACATCACAAGCATCAGTTTCAATTATGAAGATCTTGGAGAAATCTGGAAGAGCCAAAACATGTGCTGAAACCAATGCATGTTTCAAGAGATCGAAGGCTTTCTGTTCATTATGTGTCCAATAGAACACCACTCCTTTCTTCAAGAGATTTGTGAGAGGCTTGCTCAGCATTCCATAGTGAGAGATAAATTTTCTGTAATATCCAGCAAGACCCTGAAATCCTATGACTTCCTTAGCAGTAACTGGAACTGGCCATTCTTGAATAGCAGAGATTTTTGTTGGGTCTGTAGAGACTCCTTGACCACTGATGATATGACCAAGATAGCCAATCTGAGTTTAAGCAAAAGAACACTAGGAGAGCTTGACCTGCCATTGATGTTGAAGTAGCAATTTCAACACTTCTGCCAAATGCTATAAATGCAGTTCATAAGAAGCACTGAATACCAAAATATCATCAAACAAAACCATTGCATATTTTCTGAGACATGGAGACAGGGTATCATTCATGGAAAAGTTGAAGGTATTAGGCCCTCCAGTTAATCCAAAGGATAGAACCAGGAATTCAAAATGGCCAAAATTAGTTTGAAAAACAGTTTTATGCCCCTCTCCAGGATCCAATCTTATCTGGTGGTATCCAGCTCTCAGATCCAACTTAGAAAACCAGGTGGAGCTTGCCAATTCATCTAGCCGTCGAGAGGAGAGAGAAACTGTATGATAACGCCCTAGGGTAAAAAAGCTACTTGTCTCTGGAACGGGGGGAGTACTTACTTAGAGCATCTCCAACAGGCGCGCGATTGCGGCGCGCTAACTTTTTTTGCAGCACTGAAATAGTGTTTTAGCGCGCGCAGGAGGGTGGTTGCTTTACCAGACGTTGGAAAATTTAGCACGCCGCTATAGCGCTTCACCAGGCGTTGCAAAATCCAGCCCACACGACCAGCCGGTCCTTGGAAAAAATTGAAACAACACATACGGAAAAAAATGAAACAACACATAGTTCAAATTCATAGCATAGTTCAAGCCCCAAACAACAAGCTAGTTCATACGATGCAAATAAAACTAAAATAATGCCTAAACTATATAAAACGATGCTAAAAACTAGATAAAACTACTCCTTGTCCTCCTCGGTCGTGTAGTCCGACGACGTAAACGCGTCGAGCCACCGAGGATCTTCATCGTCCTAGGTAGACGCAGGTCCCACCTCAATTTGGGCTTCCGCCAGTTCCTTCCACACATGCTTTTCCCTCCTCTGCGCCAAGAACTCGTTCTCGGCGGCGACATCCTGCGGGAAGCACTCGCGCCACACCGCATGGCGTGCTCATCCGCCTCGGCGATGAGGAGCGGCGCTCCCACCCTCGCTGGAGGCGGCGATCCTCGTCGGTGATTAGTCGAGGGGGAGACGCGAGTTCCTGCGCCTGCTCGCGCGTTCATATCGGAGAAGGTCATCTGTGCCCTGGCCGCCCGAGGCGCCACGCCGACGCGTCGTACGTGCGGGCGGCCTCGTGGGGGGTCTCGAATGTTCTGAGCCCAAGACGTGTATCGCCGGAGCGAATCTCCGCGTAATACACGCCAGAGGGGCGGAGGCGGACGCCGCGGAAGGCCAAGCTGCTCCGGTGGCGCAGCGGCATGGCGGGGCACTGGAAGAGGCGGGGGGAAGAAGGCGCATCGGTGGCGGGGCACTGGAAGAGGCGGGGGAGAAGGCGCGGCGGCGGCAGCGGGGCATCGAAAGTGGCGAGGAAGAAGGCGCGACGGGAGGGATAGAGTGGAGGTTGGCGGGCGCCCGTGCACGGCTTTTGACGAGCGCGCTGGGCGATGCAGCCGCTCTTCCCTGCGCGCACCCATTTCTTTCACGCGCCGCGTGGCCTCTCGCGCACCAAATAGGCTGTTTATCCAGCGCGCCAGATATTTTACGCGCATTCTGGAGATGCTCTTATCGAGAAGCACTCATTGTAACTCTCCCACATAACTAATGAAAATACATAATTCCCCAATGGTCTCTGTCTTCTTATTTATTTTTTGAATAGAGATGTATATTAGCACTATGAGTACAATATCGAGTACTAATAAAATAGTGATGCCCTTGCTTTTGAAAGTAAGTTAAATAGAAGTAGGTGCGTTCATCCTGATTTCTCACGTCTGATCTCAATGCCATGCACGATGAGACCACGCTTCTGTGTCACTTCTCCTTCCGTCTCCATCAGGCTGAAGGACATCACAGCATAGAATGGATTCCCGCTCGTGTGGAAGTGACCCAGCGATATCTCCATCCAACCGTCGGCTCTGCGCTGAGGCTGAGCTACACCCAGTTCTGGCGGCGGCGTCCAATTCTCACCAAGGAGAACCGGACTGGTATATTCCATTATTTGTCCAAAGTAGAGCGTGGCCTTCTGGATTGGATAATTGAACCCACTGAAATTTTGGGTCCTCTTAAACACGAGGTAAGCCCCGTACTTGGAGTCTGGGGTGAGCATGTCGGTGTGTATGCTTCCACTGATTTCCAACCATGTCACACTGTTTAGTTGAGCCCCTTCAGAGAACCTGTGGCACACATAGCTAGCTAGGGTTATCATTTGTAACCAGGACGAAAACCAATCAGAGGTAAAAGTTGTAGAAAGCAAAATTCTATAACTTGGTACTCTTAGAGGCCGTTCGGAATCACTCCACTCTGTAACTCCGCCGCGGAGCGGAGCGGCGTACAGTTCAATTTTGGCGAGCGTCCGAAGGGGTGCTCCGCCAGCTCCGCTCCCTGGCGAAGGAGCGGAGGATTGCCGAACAGAGCCTTAACCAGGCAATTATTCTTTTCAAGACTATCAAACTGATAACGAGCGCGAACATGGAGTCGGAGAGAGGGATCCAGCTCCAGTGCTGCGGCATGTGGCTCGACGCGATGAACAGCTTCCGCGCGGACAGCATGTAGCATTTGGCGAAGGTCTCCCTGTCCAGCCACATAGTCTGCGCGTTACCAAAGCAAGCAATCAGTTAGCAATGAATCTGTCTCGGAGTTGGGCGCCATCAGCATGCACGTACGTACCATGTCCATGAGCCTGTCTCGGAGGAGGACGGGGCCGTCCAAGAGGCGTAAGAACATGTCCTTTTTTGACTGCGGCTCGGGGGTCACCAGCTCGAGGGGCGGCAGGAAGCGGGCCCAAACGGCGTCGGAGTCGGCTGCAGCACGGAATGCTGTGGAGACCATGGCGGCACGGCCGGCGTCACGTGGCGTGGTGCCGGCGAACGCCGCCGAGACGAGTTCCGCCGGCAGGCGCTCCATCGGTTCGCTTGGTCTCTTCTCTTGGATAAGGCCTGCGAGCTACACTAGCTATCTAGCTACACTGTGTGTGTGTTGGATACAACTTGGAGCTCCTGTGTAGTGTATGTCCCTTTATAGTGTGACTGTGAGAGAGGGACGGGCAAGCAAGCCCAGCTAGCTTCGGCAGTTGGATTGGATTCATTGGAGATCACGTGCGGAATATGGTTCTGCTCCAACCGGACCAACTGGATGCGATGCCCATATCGCTAGTAGTAGCATGCACCACGGATCCAATCTCTCATCCACTCCAGTGCTGCCCACAAACTCACAAATTCACCTCACAATCGACAGATACTAGGCCGTTGTTTCGACGGCAACCGCTGCCGCTGCCATCAAATCCTCCACTGCATTCTTTATTCGCTTGCTTTGGCACTCAACCTCAAAGGCACGCGTGCATGTGATGATGTGCTATCGTTTGCACTCAACCTCAAATCGACCACATTCAAATGCCAACCAGGCATCGAGAGGCAAGGGAATCACGGATCCACCTGGTTGTGGTGACATCGTCTATGTTCACTGTGGCTCCACGCAGCTACTCCCTCTGTCCTATAATATAAAAACGTTTTTGACACAACATTAGTGTTAAAAACGTTCTTATTACGGGACGGAGGGAGTAGTACTTATCATGACTCATTTTTCTTCATGATTTTGTCTTGAGTGCTGGAGAAACGATTTCACAATCTTTGGTGTGAGAGTTGGCCGTCTCCGGTCACAGCTGTGAACCGGTCTGAAGGTCACTGAAGTGTGTACCCCCTCCCGGATCCGTCCGAAAATACTTATTGAAGAAACTGATACATCTAAACGTATTTTAGTTCTAGATACATCCATTTTTATTCATTTCTCTGACAAGTATTTTAGGACGGAGGGAGTATTTTCTAACCATACATTTTTTTTATCGGAAGTTATTGGAAAAAATAATTAATTAATATTACCATATTGCTTTGTTCTAAAAGTAAGAATGACTCGATGTAATTTTTAGGTGATAACTCGTCTATTCCATGTTAGAGGTCATTTAAGAAATTTACAAGTATCTAGATTTTTTGTTTTTGCGTAATTACAAATATCTGGATTTGTTAGAAAGATGCACACAAAAAAGGATTTGTTGGAAAGAATAAACGGATCATGATTTGCCCATAATTAATTTAATATCACAGAGTGCTGTTTTGGCTCATAGGT